>NC_053438.1:36284821-36377938 GCF_007990345.1 Gossypium hirsutum | reverse complement strand
CCCTAGTCGGGAAGTGTTTCGGGACCACAAAACCGAGTCATACTAATAATTAGCCATCATATTTGATGCTTATTATATGTATATATGCATGTGTGAAAATTTCATGCTTGAATTTTGTTAATTGTAAGTGAATTTTATTAAATAGGACTTATGTGAGAAAATTTAGAATGTGCTAGGCAAATGTGAAGTGGCCTATTAATGCATGTTATGAAATGATGGGTTTGCATGTCAAATTACCCAAAATTTGAGCTAGTGGCTGGCCATGCTATGGGTGGAAACATGTTGGAACATGTTGGCTTAGTGTGTTATGTTAGAAGGAATAAATAAAAGGGTTAGTAATTAAGTAATGAAAAGGGAGGGGTGATGAAAAACAAGTTGTCTCATCCATCCCCCCTCCATTTTGCCGTAACTAGACAAAGAAAAAAAAAAAAAAGAGTGTCTTACATAAATTGGATTTGGTTTATGTTTTTTTTTTGTTTTAAGTGGTGTGAGGAGCTAGTAATAAAAAGGTTTGATGTGAGAGTGGTGAGGAGTGAAATGAGGGGTCTAGCAACTTCATGAAGGTTCGGCCATGGTGCTTCAATATTGCACTTGTGTTTAACCTAGGATTAATTAGTTATATGGTTAGTATGGGTATGGGTGACCGAATATGAGAGCATGAATAGATGGAGAGTTTGGTGAATTGATATGTGGTAAATGTTAAGTGTTAAATGAAATGGAGATGATAGATTAATGTGCACATTCGGCTATAGTTAGGCATGTTGATGATCTTATCTTGACTTAGATAATTAGGCATAAAAGGGTGGTAATGAGGTTGAGGTTGTTGAATGGTTAGTTGGGTAACAAATGAAGCATTCGGCCATCACTGGGAGCTTATGTGATGTTGAGTTTAAAATTAGCAAAGGTGATTACCGAATGTCCAAGTATGCATATGCATGTGTGATTAGATTATTGATAGTATGGTAATTGCATGAGGTTATTAGCCGAATAGCTAAGAACATAAAGTAGCAAGATGAAAATTTTACCATGTCGTTTCGTATGTCATAAAATCATTAAAATGTGGATACCAATATATGTAGCAAAGCGGTTAAGTGAGTTAATTTATTTGTTTAAGCTCAAGACTCTAAAGGAGAGGCGTCCAACAAGGGAAAATCGAAGGTCATCGAATAGCCGTCGAAATTGATCGACCACATCCGAGGTAAGTTTTAAGCGATTAAACGTTGAGTAAATTCAATTATAATAGGACATGATGAGTTGATTTAATAAGATATGATGTGGCCATGATATGTTCTAAGCTCAAATGGTAAGTTCTTAAGTGTTTGAGCTTGGGAATTCAAGGGTAATTTGAAATAGTCTGCTTAGGACAGCAGCAGTAACGTGACTTTAGAAAATCACCATAAATTTATGGATTTTAATTAGAGGCTGAATGAGACATGAAATTAAAGCTTAATGAGTCTAGTTTCTTATAAAGAAACCGTGTAAGCAAAGAAATTTCCGATAATGAGATATTTAAAGTTGTGTGAGACGGTGTCAGAATGACTCCGAAATCCCCTGTTCGGTTTTTATAAAATCATTATAAATTGTACAAAAATGGTTATAAGATAAAATTTATATGCTTAGACTCCTTAATGAGTCTAGTTTCAAATGAAATCAAATACAACACATTTTGAATTCTGTAAAATGTGAAATTTGATTCTTAGTGAAGAGTGGTCAGATTAGTCAAACAGTGAAACAGGGGAAACTTTAGGAAAAATCTGGTATTGATTGGCCAAACCTAAAATTCTGGAAATTATATGGATGGAAGATATACGAGTCTATATTCAGGAAAATTAACGGAAAGTGATTTGGAGTTTTGTAGCTCCAGTTATAATAATTTAGTGACTATTGCTCAGGAAAACAGCTTGTGCTGAATTTGAGATTATGTTGTGAACCTTGATAAACTTGTTTTAGTTGCTCATAAGCTATTGATTAACCCATACTTGAATTCTAAATCCTGCGATGTGATGAATGTGAAAGTGTATATATGTGATAAGG
Source organism: Gossypium hirsutum (assembly GCF_007990345.1). Lineage (NCBI taxonomy): Eukaryota > Viridiplantae > Streptophyta > Magnoliopsida > Malvales > Malvaceae > Gossypium > Gossypium hirsutum. The sequence continues at coordinate 36,375,904 of NC_053438.1, read as the reverse complement.
CCTAATAGCCGACGTGATGAATGTGAAAGTGTATATGTGTGATAAGGCCAAATGGTCGATGTGATGAATGTGAAAGTGTATATGTGTGATAAGGCAAAAGGCCGATGTGATGAATGTGAAAGTGTATATGTGTGATAAGGCCTAATAGCCGATGTGATGAATGTGAATGTGTATATATGTGATAAGGCCTAATAGCCGATGTGATGAATGTGAAGTGTATATAGGTGATAAGGCCTAATAGCCGATGTGATGAATGTGAAAGTGTATATATGTGATAAGGCCTAATGGCCGATGTGTGAATGTGAAAGTGTATATATGTGACAGGGCCGAGTGGCCAACGTGATGGATGTGAAAGTGCATAAATGTGATAAGTCCCGAAGGGCATTTGTGTCAGCACTATATCCGGGTTAAAACCCCGCAGGCTTTATGCGAGAATATTATCACTGATTAGTGTCCTTAAGCTTCGTGCTTGTACTATATCCGAGCTCTAAAGACCCGATGACTACGTGTGGGGATTATGTCTGGGTAAGACTTCGTAATAAGAATTGCTTATAAATATATTCAATGCGAAAGGTTAAACAGGTATGTACTCCAAGTTTATATGTGAGCTTGATTTGCACTAAATCATAAGGTAGTTATGTGATGCATACGAGAGCAATCTATGAGACTATTCTTATGATTTATGACATCGGATCAGTGTGAGAGGTGATGTGAATATACGATATATCTATGTCCATGAGCTCACTTTTATGTGAAGTTTATCTGCTTATTGTATATGATGAGATGTGCATATTCGGTAAAGGATGGTATGCCCGAAGGAAGAGTGAAATAAAAATACGAACAACTATGTTATAATTTGATTGTTATCTGTTGACACTGCTTAAAACTTACTAAGCATTGTAATGCTTACTCCGTTTACTCTGTTTCCTCTGTTTTATAGATCTCATTGCGAAGCTACAGGCTCGGGGATCGTCAGCAACTAGTCACACTATCACTATCCACTGTTTGGTACTGCTACGTTTCGGATTGTCTTATGGCATGTATAAAATAGACTAGTGGCGGAAGAATATTTTGGTTAATGTATATAGCCATGCGAAAATGGCTTATATATATTTGAGCATAATGTTATAATCATTTGGTATGGAATGGTTAATCACTATCATAATTTGTGCTATTTATGCTAAAAGAGCTAGTTGAATCATGGAAACTATGAAATAGGTAAAGTCTACCTTAAAGGCAGATGCTGGCAGCAGCAGTGATGTAGATTTGGAAAATCACTAAAAATAGTAGGATTTGAATTAAATAATGAATAAATTATGTAAACTAACCTTGATGAATCTAGTTTCATAGGAAAGTAACGAAACTATCATATGGATAGTATGTTAAGAGATATTCAGGTTCTCGTGAGACAGGGCCAGAACAGTTTCTGGATTCCCTGTTCCGACTTTGTAAATTCATTATAAATTAACCAGAGATAATTAGGAGTCATTCCATATATGTATAGATTCCTCTCTGAGTCTAGTTTCTATAGAAACAAACGGCATCAGTATTGAAGCTCTGTGCAGGGAGATATCCAAGTCGTAATGCACAAAGGTCAGTGTAGTCGATCCCTGTAACATGGGAGACTTTGACTAATAAACTGTACTAATTGGCCGACCAAAAATTTTAGAAAAGATATGTAGATGGGCATATGAGTCTAGTTTCAGGGAAAATTTACAGAACTGGATTTCGAGTTTCAGAACTCAAGATATGATTTTTTAAGCGACTAGTACGCAGACTGGCAGCTTGTCTGGGAAATTTTTTTTTAAGTGGTTTGAAGTCTGGTAACACCTCGTGTTCGACTCCGGCGACGGCCTCGGGTTCGGGGTGTTACATTTGATTGGTATCAGAGCTACGGTTTAGTCGGTTCTAGGACTAACGTAGCACGCGTTCGTCTATTTATACATGCCATAAAGTGATAAAATGATAGTGTGATGATTTTTTGGCTATTAAAATGTGTTTGCTGTATTGTAATGAATCTTGATCCCGATCGAGCTGTAGCAAGCTTCTGACTATGAGAATTTGCGATATAACTTCACTTAGATATGCCTAAATTATTAAGTTGATCAGGTACGTATCATGTACTCGTATTTGAATTTCGATTTGGATTGAATTATAAGGGTATAAGTGATGCAATTTTGAAGGAGTGTTATGACTATAAATGTGATTTTGTATGTGGCCATGGAACTGGAAGTTGAATGGTCGATAAGCATGTTGTGTTTGTATTCAAGTAATGTAAATGATATACTAATGTGTATTGCTATATGTGTATATGTATGTAGAGACGAAATCGTCGAATGTAAAAGGGCAGTGAAGCGTATAGAGTGGTTGGTTTTCAGCACTAAGTGTGCGGGCAATAAGTGTTCACGGTTGTGAGATTGGCACTAAGTGTGCGGGCAATAAGTGTTCACGGTTGTGAGATTGGCACTAAGTGTGCGGGCTTGAAATGCATGGCACTAAGTGTGCGAGTTTAAAGCACATGGCACTAAGTGTGCGTGGTTGATTATTAAGCACTATGTGTGCGAACCCACTATATATATATTTTCTATCAATTATTTATATTAAGGGTGTGACCTTACCGAGTCGATTTCGGACAGCGGAAAGGGGTAAGTTCTTGAGTAAAAGAGCTTAAATTATGATTTGATTAGATCATGTTTTAAGCAAATTAAAATCATGCTCTTTGTGTGGCTATTGAGCCGAAATTGCAAGAATGATAAGTGTCTTGTGTTCGAGTTTTGCTAACGAAAATGAAATACGAATGTGCCATGATTTATTGTTAAATATGCATGGTTATTTGAATGATGTCCGGGCTAAGTCCCGAAGGCTTTGTGCTAAGTGACCATATCCGGACTAAGATCCGAAGGCATTGGTGCGAGTTACTAAATCCGGGCTAAGTTCCGAAGAGCATTCGTGCTAGTGATATATCCGTGCTAAATCCCGAAGAGCAATCATGCTGGTGACGTGTATTCGGGCCTTCGTGCCTAGTAGGCTTCGTGCCGGTAATTTGAGCAAAGTTTAAGTATTCATTACTATACGAATTCAAATTTAAATGAGATGATATGTTTAAAAGTGTACATACATGATGTTTATAGACTTGGTTAAGTCATATCAATGTGTATTAACGAATGAATAAGAGCCCTATGTATGTGAATAATTAGAGGCACTGTGTGTGTGCGAATTCCTTTAACCGAGCACTATGAGTGCGAGATCGGTCAGTGGGCACTAAGTGTGTGAAGTGGAATTCATGTAAGACCTCGTTTGGGACGAAGGCATTGATTTGAGATAGTGTGTAAGACCATGTCTGGGACATGGCATCGGCTCGATATGTGAGAATATGTAGGACCATATCTAGGATATGGCATTGTAAGAGCTATATGTGCTATTGCTGAATGGACACTATTTTGTTGATCTTGTTCAAGAAATTATTTTGATTAAGTTTCGACATTCGAAAGTTTGAAAGAATTTTTGATGAATGTTGATAATTTTGGATATACGAGTTATGCGCTAGAATAAATCTCATGCCAGAGTATTATATTAGGCTTTATGCCTATTCGACTGTATACGGGTAACGTTAACTATGATTGAATGTGCTAAATGAACTAAATGTTCAGGTACGTGGAAGTTGACTTTTCTTTTGGAAATGAGTTAAGTTGAATATTGAGATGTGATAAAGTTATAAAGGATATTTATTGGGATGTTTGAGTATATGTGTACTTTTGGTCAGATTACAGCTTATACATGAATGAAAATGTGGGTTACAAATATGTGGGTTGATGATGTGAATTATACATGTTAATATGTGCTTAATATGTGTTTGAAATGCATTTGTGAATTAAATTAAGTGATTATTGCTTATGAGATCAAGAAAATGAGATATATGTGCATACTTGCAGAAATGTTTATGTATTTGTCTTAGGATAAGAAAATGATTTTACGGATCGATGCGAAATCAGTAATGAATTACAATTTCTATCGATGAGCTAATGTTTATATGGATATAATTCAATAAGAGGACGTTATCCTAAACTATGCATCGGTAGAAATTTTCGGGGACGAAAATTTCTTGAGTGGGGGAGAGTTGTGACAGCCCAAAATTGACCCTAGTCGGGAAGTGGTTTCGGGACCACAAAACCGAGTCATACTAATAATTAGCCATCATATTTGATGCTTATTATATGTATATATGCATGTGTGAAAATTTCATGCTTGAATTTTGTTAATTGTAAGTGAATTTTATTAAATAGGACTTATGTGAGAAAATTTAGAAATGTGCTAGGCAAATGTGAAGTGGCCTATTAATGCATGTTATGAAAATGATGGGTTTGCATGTCAAATTACCCAAAATTTGAGCTAGTGGCTGGCCATGCTATGGGTGGAAACATGTTGGGAACATGTTGGCTTAGTGTGTTATGTTAGAAAGAATAAATAAAAGGGTTAGTAATTAAGTAATGAAAAGGGAGGGGTGATGAAAACAAAGTTGTCTCATCCATCCCCCCCCTCCATTTTGCCGTAACTAGACAAAGAAAAGAAAAAAAAAAGAGAAAGGGTGTTCATCCTTTAACACCTTGGCTAAAAATTTGAAGGAGGAAGGAAGAAGAAAGGTTGAAGAGATTCGGCCATGCATGTAACTAGGCTAAGGTATGTTTGATGATGTTCCATGAGATGCATGCATGTTTTAGTTGTTAGTTTGAGTTCTACCTAGCCCATGGTCTAAATCTTGCTATGTGATGGAGATGATATTCGGCCATGGGTGTTGTCTTTCTTGGTTGGTGTTTTGATGTTGTGGTGATGAGGCGTGAAGATGATTGAGCTTGAGTGTTTAATAAAAAGGTTTGGATGTGAGAGTGTGTGAGGAGTAGAAATGAGGGGTCTTAGCAACTTCATGAAGGTTCGGCCATGGTGCTTCAATATTGCACTTGTGTTTAACCCTAGGATTAATTAGTTATATGGTTAGTATGGGTATGGGTGACCGAATATGAGAGCATGAATAGATGGAGAGTTTGGTGAATTGATATGTGGTAAATGTTAAGTGTTAAATGAAATGGAGATGATAGATTAATGTTGCACATTCGGCTATAGTTAGGCATGTTGATGATCTTATCTTGACTTAGATAATTAGGCATAAAAGGGTGGTAATGAGGTTGAGGTTGTTGAATGGTTAGTTGGGTAACAAATGAAGCATTCGACCATCACTTGGGAGCTTATGTGATGTTGAGTTTAAAATTAGCAAAGGTGATTACCGAATGTCCAAGTATGCATATGCATGTGTGATTAGATTATTGATAGTATGGTAATTGCATGAGGTTATTAGCCGAATAGCTAAGAACATAAAGTAGCAAGATGAAAATTTTACCATGTCGTTTCGTATGTCATAAAATCATTAAAATGTGGATACCAATATATGTAGCAAAGCGGTTAAGTGAGTTAATTTATTTGTTTAAGCTCAAGACTCTAAAGGAGAGGCGTCCAACAAGGGAAAATCGAAGGTCATCGAATAGCCGCCGAAATTGATCGACCACATCCGAGGTAAGTTTTAAGCGATTAAACGTTGAGTAAATTCAATTATAATAGGACATGATGAGTTGATTTAATAAGATATGATGTGGCCATGATATGTTCTAAGCTCAAATGGTAAGTTCTTAAGTGTTTGAGCTTGGGAATTCAAGGGTAATTTGAAATAGTCTGCTTAGGACAGCAGCAGTAACGTGACTTTAGAAAATCACCATAAATTTATGGATTTTAATTAGAGGCTGAATGAGACATGAAATTAAAGCTTAATGAGTCTAGTTTCTTATAAAAGAAACCGTGTAAGCAAAGGAATTTCCGATAATGAGATATTTAAAGTTGTGTGAGACGGTGTCAGAATGACTCCGAAATCCCCTGTTCGGTTTTTAGAAAATCATTATAAATTGTACAAAAATGGTTATAAGATAAAATTTATATGCTTAGACTTCTTAATGAGTCTAGTTTCAAATGAACTCAAATACAACACATTTTAAATTTTGTAAAATGAGAAATTTAATTCTTAGTGAAGAGTGGTCAGATTAGTCAAACAGTGAAACAGGGGAAACTTTAAGAAAAATCTGGTATTGATTGGCCAAACCTAAAATTCTGGAAATTATATGGATGGAAGATATACGAGTCTATATTCAGGAAAAATTAACGGAAAGTGATTTGGAGTTTTGTAGCTCTAGTTATAAATAATTTAGTGACTATTGCTCAGGAAAAACAGCTTGTGCTGAATTTGAGATTATGTTGTGAACCTTGATAAACTTGTTTTAGTTGCTCATAAGCTATTGATTAAACCCATACTTGAATTCTAAATCTTGCGATGTGATGAATGTGAAAGTGTATATATGTGATAAGGCCTAATAGCCGACGTGATGAATGTGAAAGTGTATATGTGTGATAAGGCCTAATGGCCGATGTGATGAATGTGAAAGTGTATATGTGTGATAAGGCCAAATGGTCGATGTGATGAATGTGAAAGTGTATATGTGTGATAAGGCCTAATAGCCGATGTGATGAATGTAAAAGTGTATATATGTGATAAGGCCTAATAGCCGATGTGATGAATGTGAAAGTGTATATAGGTGATAAGGCCTAATAGCCGATGTGATGAATGTGAAAGTGTATATATGTGATAAGGCCTAATGGCCGATGTGATGAATGTGAAAGTGTATATATGTGATAAGGCCTAATGGCCGATGTGTGAATGTGAAAGTGTATATATGTGACAGGGCCGAGTGGCCAACGTGATGGATGTGAAAGTGCATAAATGTGATAAGTCCCGAAGGGCATTTGTGTCAGCACTATATCCGGGTTAAAACCCCGCAGGCTTTATGCGAGAATATTATCACTGATTAGTGTCCTTAAGCTTCGTGCTTGTACTATATCCGAGCTCTAAAGACCCGATGACTACGTGTGGGGATTATGTCCGGGTAAGACTTCGTAATAAGAATTTCTTATAAATATATTCAATGCGAAAGGTTAAACAGGTATGTACTCCAAGTTTATATGTGAGCTTGATTTGCACTAAATCATAAGGTAGTTATGTGATGCATACGAGAGCAATCTATGAGACTATTCCTATGATTATGTGACATCGGATCAGTGTGAGAGGTGATGTGAAATCATACGATATATCTATGTCACATGAGCTCACTTTTATGTGAAAGTTTATCTGCTTATTGTATATGATGAGATGTGCATATTCGGTAAAGGGATGGTATGCCCGAAGGAAGAGTGAAATAAAAATACGAACAACTATGTTATAATTTGATTGTTATCTGTTGACACTGCTTAAAACTTACTAAGCATTGTAATGCTTACTCCGTTTACTCTGTTTCCTCTGTTTTATAGATCTCATTGCGAAGCTACAGGCTCGGGGATCGTCAGCAACTAGTCACACTATCACTATCCACTGTTTGGTACTGCTACGTTTCGGATTGTCTTATGGCATGTATAAAATAGACTAGTGGCGGAAGAATATTTTGGTTAATGTATATAGCCATGCGAAAATGGCTTATATATATTTGAGCATAATGTTATAATCATTTGGTATGGAATGGTTAATCACTATCATAATTTGTGCTATTTATGCTAAAAGAGCTAGTTGAATCATGGAAACTATGAAATAGGTAAAGTCTACCTTAAAGGCAGATGCTGGCAGCAGCAGTGATGTAGATTTGGAAAATCACTAAAAATAGTAGGATTTGAATTAAATAATGAATAAATTATGTAAACAAACCTTGATGAATCTATTTTCATAGGAAAGTAACGAAACTATCATATGGACAGTATGTTAAGAGATATTCAGGTTCTCGTGAGACAGGGCCAGAACAGTTTCTGGATTCCCTGTTTCGACTTTGTAAATTCATTATAAATTAACCAGAGATAATTAGGAGTCATTCCATATATGTATAGATTCCTCTCTGAGTCTAGTTTCTATAGAAACAAACGGCATCAGTATTGAAGCTCTGTGAAGGGAGATATCCAAGTCGTAATGCACAAAGGTCAGTGTAGTCGATCCCTGTAACATGGGAGACTTTGACTAATAAACTGTACTAATTGGCCCGACCAAAAATTTTAGAAAAAAATTTGTAGATGGGCATATGAGTCTAGTTTCAGGGAAAATTTACGGAACTGGATTTCGAGTTTCAGAACTCAAGATATGATATTTTAATCGACTAGTACGCAGACTGGCAGCTTGTCTGGGAAATTTTTTTTAAGTGGTTTGAAGTCTATTAACACCTCGTGTTCGACTCCGGCGACGGCCTCGGGTTCGGGGTGTTACAAATATAGAAAATCTTCATTTGAATGCAATAATGAATGCCCTGATGAGGGCACTGTTGTAATAACTCCTTGAACTGCTGCTATGCCTCATATAAAGATTCTTCATCAAATTGCTGAAATAAAGTGATTTCATTTTAAAGCTTGGCATTTAGAGATAAAGGAAAGTATTTCATTAAGAAATTTTGCACAAAATCTTTCCATGTAGTTACTGAACTAGGTAGTAAGGAGTGCAACCACGCTCATGCTCTATCTCTTAAGAAGTATGGAAATAATCTAAGTGTCAAGGCATCCTCAATAAACCCAACTAATTTAAATGAGTCACTCACTTCCATGAATAGCTGAAGAAAAAGATGCGGATCTTCAGTAGGCATCCCACTAAATTGGCCTATTGTTTGAAGCATTTGGAACACCATAGGCTTCAATTTGAATTGTGGAGCCTCAATTTTGGGTCTCACAATACCCAAATTGTGTTCATTTAAGAGAGGAATGACACATTGTTGAATGGTGCAGTTTTTGTCATCGGCAACAGTGATCGAATTGCAAGCATTATAAACAAATGCTCCTCTTTGATCAAGTTGTAGAGGATCCATTATCACCTGGATGATAAAAAAAATATTAAAGAAAAATAAAATAAAATTGAACCAAATTTCAATATAATTAATTTTACAAATAATTGACTAAAATAACAGTCCTCGACAACAGCGCCAAAAACCTGAAACGACAAAAACGTGCAAGTGTAGAGAATTGTAACAAGTAATAAGTGACAAGTATGTCGAGTTATCATTCCCATAGGGACTATTCAAGCAAGTATTTATGAAATGTAAATTTAAGCAAATTGGTAGAGGAAAATATATTAATTTGAAAGAGGTGATCTAAAAACTAAAAATTAACTAAGTAATCAACTAAAATAAAAAGTACAATTCCAATGCACGATTTCTAAAAAAGGTTTTAATCAATATGACATAAGTGTGTTAGACTAATTTTATTCTTTAACTTCGAATTATTAAAACTATGTTCATGTTATCATGAATAATTTCATGGTAACTTGGTCTTTTATTAGCTAATGCACATACATACTCAAATTAATCAATCTTTCAAACATATTCCTATGTTAAATTAATTAATCAATTGTCATAAGCAAGTATAACACAGAGTGAAGTAACAATATATTCCTATACTGAAACAATTTAATCACAACAATCTTACAAGTTATGCAAGGCAAGAATATGTTTAATACTATTGCTAATTGAACCCACTTTTACACTTAGTATATTAAACATGCACCAATTAGATATTTTTTTCAATTAATTAAAATTTCAATTCAGTTAATAATTAATTCATTTGTTACCTTAAAATTATAATGCAAGCATAACATATGCACTATATTATCTAATTGAACAAATTACCAATGCCTATAACAACACAAACATGATTTTAACAATTTAAGTGAACATAATGCAATCAATCTAACAAAAACAAGATTTAAGTCACCTTAATTAAATTAGGAGCATCAAAACAATAAACATTCATGTTTATAATCACAAATTAAACTGGAAAGATTAAAAGAAGGAAACTAGAAAACAAATCTCGGTGACTTTTTGAAGCTAGACTAGTGTGATTCTCTTCCTCTATGCTTGTTCTGTCGATCAAAGGCCTTCAAGATGCTTGATTGCTATTACTCCAAGAGGCTTGCTATCTCTTTCTCAAGAGGGGAATTTAAAAAGGCAAGGAAAGAAAAATGGAAAGGCAAAGGAGAGAAAAGAAGAGTGAAGGAGAGAAGTGAATGGTGAATGTAACACCCCAAACCCAGCCTAGAAGTTAGGCCCTAATCTGGCGTGTCACATTGAAGTGTTTTTCGAAAAACATGTTTCCATTGAAAACCCTTCTCGAAATTTCAAACTTCTTGCCATTTAAAACTTATATAAAACCTCAGTTTGTGTTTGTTTATTTTTAATCGAGGTTTATTAAAAAGTTATCACCTTCAAAATCTTATTGTTGCGGAAGCTTAAGTTAAAGCAAATGATTTACAAAAATGTGATATTTAAAAATTGAGGTGCGAAAACGTAGTGTTAGAAAATAGTTATTGTTTTGGAAAATCGTGTTCTACTTCTACCAGATATAAATCACAATCATATAAAATCCCAAATTTAAAATCCAAAAATGATAGAGGCCTTATTACAACTCAAATCAAAATCAAATTGCTTAAGTAAATGAGCAAAACAGAATAAAACAAGTACCGTTGTGTGGCCCTCTCCGAGTCTCTCGTAGCTCTGAACCGTCTAATGCTGGGGATTACCTGAAAGGTTAAAAATGGGGTGAGTTTACGAAAACTCAGTATGTAATGCCCTTATTAAAGAAACAAAATCAGTTTAGGCCAGAGCCCTTTAACAATAACAGTACAGTGTGGGCCTTAGCCCAATAGAAAAATAGTGTGGGCCTAAGCCCTATACAGTATCAGTATGGTGCAAGTATGCAAACCCATTCCAATCCAGCCAACACATCACCCGTACCAACCCAACACACCATGTGGGGACAGAGTCGACCCACCCAGCCCTCACACCAATATCGCAGCATAGCTGCCAGTAGTAATAATGCAGTAGAGCTGCCAGTAGTTAGAATGGCTAAGAGCCGTAAACAAGATAGCTATAAGCTACAAACAGAATGGTTACAAGCCATAAGTACAGTAATATGTTTGGCACAAAGCCATCAATAATGGTAATATGATCGGCACAAAGCCATCAGTAACGGTAATATGATTGGCACAAAGCCATCAATAACGGTAATATGATCGGCACAAAACCATCAGTAACGGTAATATGATCGGCACAAAGCCATCAGTAACAGTAATATGACCGACACAAAGCCATCAGTAGCATCGCAGCAAAGCTGCCAGCAGCAGTACCGCAGTAAAGTTGCCAGTATAGTATATGTGGCCAAGCCACCAGTGACAGTGATTGTGGTAGAGCCACCAGTACCGTACTTCCTCCATAACAGTATCCCAACCCCATGTAGTATGTCGTGTATGCAGAATGCCATGCTCAGAATCAGTCATTCAAATCACAGACAAATTAGTCATTTAACCAGAGACAATTCAATCATTTGACCTCGAGGGTATTACGGTCATTTTACCCTACAGGGGCATTATGGTCATTGGCCAATGAGCAATTGATGGTTTTTGTCCTTTGTTGAATTAACAAATGAAGCATGACGTTCAAGGCTCGTGCAACCTTGAACACAATGAGTGCTTGTTGATATTTACGCAGAATATAGTTGTCATTGATGAGCTTATGTTTTCTTTGATGTTTAATGGTGAAATATAAATATTTGGTGTTAGATTTTCATATTTTATAAATTAATTTTTGATGAAAATGAAAATTAGGGATTAAATTGTGAAATATTAAAATTATGTGGTTAAAAGTGTAATTTTGCCAAAATGTGTAAATTGTGTTAAATTGAATGAATTAATGATTAAATAAGCAAATTTTGTTATTATATAGATTGAGAAAAAGATGAGATTCAGATCTAGAACGGGGGAAAACAAAGTATCATATTAGTCGACCTAATTCGTTGTTACAACAAACGAGGTAAGTTCGTATGCTAATAACGTATTTAAATTTTGTTATAAATGCTTAATTATTATTGAATTGAATTGAATGATGAATGGTCATGAATACGAGCCGAAATTGACAGAGTTACGATGTCCAAAAGTCTCGTATGAACCTTAGGAATAGAATAAGATACAAATGTTATAACATTAAGGTTACCAAGATGAGATAACATGTAAGACCATGTCTGGGACATTGGCATTGTACTGTGATTACGTATAAGACCATGTCTGGGACATTGGCATCGTTATATGATTTCGTATAAGACCCTGTGTAGGACAATGGCATCAATATGTGATAACATGTAAGACCATATCTGGGATATGCCATTGTACGAGCTATTATGATTTCTGAGTATCCTTAACGATTCTGAATGGTTCAATGGGCAAAGTCAAGACTAGAATGAAAGTACAATCGAATTAAGTGATACAGATACATATAAAACCTAAATGAGAATCAAATGAAGGTAATTTGGTAAGTTCTTAGTGTATCATGTATATGAAATGAGAAAGATTTATGTATAAGTATGATTCATACCAAAATGTGTTTATTTGGATATAATGAGGTATGAATTGAATGATATGTGAGATATGAGTTATAGTTGTGTTAACTAAATATACATATGGCACATAATGTGCAAAATATTGTTATTTGATGATAATTCACTTGGCTAAAGAAAAGGTGATGAATATTGAATTAAATAAAGTATATATATAATTGTTTATGCATATGAAAATGTGAATGAAATGATAAGAAGTATTTAAACTATATGTGTTTTGAATGAATAAACTCATGAAAATCTGGATTAACTATGTGCATGAATTTGAAATAGAATGGTCCAATCATATGAATTATAACATATTTTGAATAATTTTTTTAAATGCGGTTAGTTAATAACATGAGTTTATTTTCATACGAGCTTACTTAAGCCTTATAGCTTACTTTATTTTCTTTCCTATGTTTATAGAGTTTCAGAGGCTTGCTCAAGTTGGAATTCGTCAAAGATCTCATCACACTATCCAGTTATGGTTTGGTATTTATAAGTTTTGTGATTTTGGTTATATGGCATGTAAAGCCCCAAAAATCTAAGTATTTAATTTTTGCATGATTTGATACAAATTGCTTGTTTGCTTTAATGGCTATGTGATTTGGGTGTGTATGGGAGTGTTTGAGAAGCCTGGGTTCAAGTCTTGGCTTTTGCAGGATTTTTAGTTTTTCTCTTAAATGAATATGGACACTGGCACTTAGGCCTTATTTATATTAGTACTTGTTTTATGACACAAAGAGCCTATTGGTGCAGTGGTAGGTGGCATGTGAGGTATTCTTGAGGTCTAAGGTTCAAATCTTGGGTTGTGCAAGGAAGTAATTATTTTGCTGCTTGAGCTGTGTAGGTAGTGGTGTTGGACTGAAACACAGTTGTGGAGATTTTGAATGGATTTTGAAAGGAGTGGTTGGGGGAGTTGAGGAGGAAGTGGTGGAGAAAATCAATGAGGGATAAGGGGAGAGTTTTTAGGAGAAAATCAATGAGTTGGATGAGGAGGGGGAGTGTGTGCCATTTGGGGTAATTCAACCCTTGAGAATTTGGCTAGGGGGAAAGTTTGTCATTTTCGGCATTTAGAAGAACTTATTGGGGTGGCATTAGGTACTGAAGATTTTCAATTTTGGGGTCAGTTTTGTGTTCTCCTATTAGCTTTTGGTGCCGATTTTTTCCTAGTTTTTGGAAGTACCTCTCGGGTTTTGTTCACTTTTCTATTTTGCTCTTTTCCTCTCTTTTTCCCTCTTTGCCGAATCCTCCCTTTTCTCTTTTCTACTAGCCGAACCTTTATTCTCTTCTCTTTTTCTTCTTTGGCTAAATAATCTCTTTGTTTTCATCGGTTTGTCCATGTCAGGTTTTCTCCTTTCTTATCTTCTAGCCGAATATTACCCATTCATTGTATCGTTCTCTATGTTGATCTTCTCTGCTGCTTCTTGCCGTTCCTGTGCTATAGGTTTCTGACTTTCGGTAAATGGTTATACTTCTTACTTGAGTATATTTGTTCTCTTCTTTTCTTTTTCAAAACCGAATACTCTTGTTCCTTATCCCTTGATTGCCTTTGGTTGTTTTCTTCCTCATATGGTGTTACTTGTTGCGATCTTAGGGATTCCTTCGAGGAGTGGTGGTTTGCAAGTTATTTGAAATAGTCAATATTTGGCATTAGCATTCAGTCAAGGTAAGGAGGGTGTTTTGGATTAAGTGCTTTTAAGAGGGTGTTTTACCCTAGCCGTAATGAACTAACTTTGGGTCATATTTGATTCTAGTGGGCGTTCGTGGAGATTTGCGCTCTTCACGTAAACAGGTGTGTAATCACCCACTGCAACCATAGATCGACAAAAAGCCAAAAAGAAGTAAACACAGCGTTTGAGACCACACGAGTATGTGATCGCTCGAGTGGTAATCCCAATTTGTGATTCGGGGGCAAATGACCAAAATACCCTACAAGGGTAAAATAACCGAAATACCCCCGAAAGGTAAAATGATTGAAAAACCCCCATAGGGTAAAATGGCAGATATAACCCTAGGAGATGAAATAACCGTTATAGCCTTATGATATGTATGGCTGATTGGTTCTATGATATATATATGACTGTTACTGAGTATGACGTTCTGCATTCACGTATGATTTATGGCATGACATACTGCATGGGGTTTAGATACTGATATGGTGGAACTATATGTACTGTTGGCTTTGCCACATATACTGTTACTTGCAGCTTCGCTGCGATTCTATTACTAGCAGCTTTGCTGCGATATTATTGTCTTGGCTGGATGGGCCGATTTTATCCCCACATGGTGTGCTGGTGATACGGAGTGGTGTGTTGGTTGGATTTGGATGGGTTGTATTACTGCACTATACTGTTACTGTATTGGGCTAAGGCCCACATTGCTACTATATTAGGCTACACTGCTACTGTATTGGGCTAAGGCCCACACTGATACTGCTTAGGACTCAGGCCCAGACTGTTACTACTTGTCGTATATTGATTGACTGATAGGAGATTACACACTGAGTTTCGTAAACTCACCCTCTCCTTTCAACTTTGCAGGTAATCCTCAACCCTAGGCGATTCGGTGTTGCGAGGGACTCGGAGGTGGCCACACAATTGCTGCTAATAATATTTGCTTCCATTTTCAATTAAATAATAAGTTGGGTTATGTTTTTGTATTAAGGCCTTTAAGTTTGTTCAAATTTTTAATTGGGCTTTTGTTTACGTATTTTAAACTGCTAGTTAGGA
Source organism: Gossypium hirsutum (assembly GCF_007990345.1). Taxonomy (NCBI): domain Eukaryota; kingdom Viridiplantae; phylum Streptophyta; class Magnoliopsida; order Malvales; family Malvaceae; genus Gossypium; species Gossypium hirsutum. Next base: position 36,360,692 of record NC_053438.1, on the reverse strand, counting down.
CGAGTTTTAAAATAATTACGTTTTCAAAGAAACGAGTTTTTAAAAAAATATAATTTAAAAAGCTTCCACGATTTAGAACTAACTTATTAAAATGAAATCTGATAACAAGACAAATGTTTTTCTTTATTTAATAATAAATGAGTTAATTTTAAACTTGAAAACAAATTTTTTTACCAACGAGTCCAATATTTTGAAGACACTTCAATGTGATACGCCAGACCATAACATCTAGGCCGAGTTTGGGGTGTTACATTTAGTGGTATCAGAGCCAAGTTACAAAAACTCAAATATGGAATGGGTTTTGAAAATACTTGGAATTTTTGAAAAAAAGTTGTTCTTAAAGTGCTTTCGAAGGTTTACAAGTGTGGCACACCGAGTCTCCAACGCCGAATCTGTAAGTTTCTTTATACTGTAGACTGCTTGAACTAAAATTCACTAAGAGACTACTATAGATAGTAGGACTGTACTGAAACTCTTTAGTTAGAGTAAACTGAGACTGTAGAAAACTGGAAACTGTAGGGAGACTCTTGATTTGCAAAAACAAAACCATGACTATTGTTTTTCATAAGACATTTATTAATAATTTCTGGAATTACTCACTAATGCATAAAACTTCTTAAAACAGATAATACGTTAGTCGATATAAGCACTAGGGGTACTCGCGGAAGGGGTATGCATGGCTGCAGTAGAGGCCGAGGAAGTGCTAGGGCTGGGTCTTCGACATCAGGCCATATGCCTAATGCTGAGGCTAGAGAGGTGCCAGTTTCATCGGTGATTGAGACGGGATCATCCGATCGAGTGGCTGAGGATGATGTACTATCCTAAGCTATGCTCCGTATTCTGGAAGGGGTTGCAGGGACCAGTACTGGTGCTATGGGCCGTGGGTTAATTTTAGAATGACTCCAGTCGAATGGAGTAGAAATTTTCAAGTGTGTTTCTAAAGTAGCCCCTAATGTGGCTGAATACTGGTTGGAAGCCACAGAGAGAATAATGGATAACCTCGATTGCACTACTGAGGACAAACTTAAAGGAGCAGTGTCTTTACTGCGAGATGAAGCCTATCAGTGGTGGCTTACTATGAGATAAGGAACTCAGGCCGACCGGTTAACGTGGGATTTCTTTAAGGCGTCATTTCAAGGAAATTATGTGGGCACAAGTTATGTGGACACCCAAAGAAAGAAATTTTTGAGTTTGATCCAGGGGAATAAAACTATGGTAGAATATGAGGCAGAGTTTTTGTGACTAAGTCGTTATGCTCGTAGGGTTATAGTGACTGAGTATGAACACTATGTGTAATTTGAAGACTGCCTCCGGGATGAGTTGTGAGTCTTGATAGCTCTGCAGAGGGAGCTAGATTTTGCTACCCTAGTTGAAAGGGTAAAAATCGTCAAGGATGTGAAGCGATCTATGTGCTAGAATCGTGAGAAGGATAGGGGCAGACATAAGAGGGTTTTTGAGCCCTCAAGTTTTTCTAAAAGGCTTAAAAAGAAGGTCAGGTTTGATGGGCCAGTCCGAGTTGGGGTTCCTATGGCAAGACCACAATCTTGTGCTGATTGTGGGAGACATCATCTGGGTGAGTGCTGGAAGAAGATTGGGGCATGTTTCAGATGTGGGTCTATGGAGCATCAAGTTAAGAATTGTCCTTAGGGTTTGTTTAGATGCAAGCTGCAGGTCAGAGTTTTGTTTAGCCAGTGAGAGGTGGTCAGTAGCCACCGAGGGGCCGTGGTCAAGTTAGAGGTGGAAATGGTGTGGGACAAGGTCGTGGAATGTTAGGCAGAGGTGTTGGTAATAGAGAGGCGAGGCAGCCAGATCTGGTCTATGCTGCTCGTCGCCATGAGGAAGGTGACACTCTAGATGTTATAACTAGTACATTCCTAATTCATAATGTACCTTGCACTACTTTAATTATATAGGGTCTACACATTCATACATTGCATGCACTGTGTCTAGCACTTTGGGTATCATGTGTGAGAGTACCGTTAATGAGATGACTATGTTAAGTCCACTAGGACAATCAGTAAGGGTAGACAAGTTGTTCAGAAATGTGCCCCTTGAGGTTCAAGGAGTTAAATTTCTAGCAGATTTAATGGAGCTACTGTTTGGTGAATTCGAGCTAATCTTGGGGATGGATTGGTTGGTTAAACACCGTGCAAATTTGGATTGTGTTGCTAAGTGTATGGTATTAAAGAGTAATGAGGATGAGGAGGTGGCTGTGATTGGGGAGCGAAGGGACTTTTTGTTTAATGTGATCTCTACATTAAGGGCCGAAAAACTGGCTCGCAAAGGTTGTGAGGCATTTCTAGCCTATGTTGGTGTATCTGATTCTGAGGGTCCTTCTGTTGGAGATGTTAAAACTGTTAAGGATTTTTATGATGTTTTTCTTGATGAGCTCCCTTGGTTGCCTCTGAGCCGCGAAGTTGAATTTTGAATTGTGCTCCTGCCAGGAACAGTTCTAATGTCCACCACCCCTTATAGGATGGCACCGAAGGAGTTGGTGGAATTAGAAGCTCAAATCCAGGAACTGTTGGATCGAGGATTCATTCGACCTAGTGTGTCTCCGTGGGGAGCACTGATATTGTTTGAAAAGAAGAAGGATGGGATCATGCGCATGTACATTGATTACCGGTAATTGAATAAACTGACTATCAAGAATAAGTATCCTTAGCAAAGGATAGATGATTTATTTGATCAGCTGTGAGGAGCTTCAGTTTTCTCCAAAATAGATCTTCGTTCTAGGTACCATCGTTATGGTCATTACGAGTTCCTAGTGATGCCGTTTGGGCTGACGAATGCACCAGCTGCCTTTATGGACCTGATGAACTGAGTATTCCAGCACTACTTGCATTGGTTTGTGGTGGTATTTATAGACCATATCTTGGTTTATTCAAGAACCGATGATGAACATAATGCACATCTTCGAATTGTTCTACAGATTTTAAGGGAAAAATAACTTTACGCTAAGTCCAGCAAGTGTGAGTTCTAGCTACGGGAAGTGACATTTCTGGGTCACGTGGTGTCTGCCGAGGGGATTAGGGTTGATCCTTGAAAAATTGAAGTTGTACTGGAATGGGAACCACCTAAGACTCTATCTGAGATTTGAAGATTTCTGGGTCTGGCAGGGTATTATAGATGTTTTTTTGAGGGGTTTTCCTTAATTACTGCACCTCTGACTAAGTTGCTGCATAAAGGGGTACTGTTTAACTGGACTGATAAGCAACAAGAAAGTTTTGAGAAATTAAAGAAAGTTCTGACTGAAGCCCCTGTCTTAATATAGCCAGGGTCCGGGAAGGAATTCACTATCTACAGTGATGCATCACATATTGGTTTGGGTAGTGTGCTAATGCAGGAAGGTAAGGTGGTTGCTTATGCGTCTCGCCAGCTTAAGCCTCACGAGGTAAATTATCCTACTCAAGACTTGGAGTTAGCCACTGTGGTTTTCGCACTAAAAATTTGGAGGCACAATTTATATAGTGAGAAATGTACTATCTACACTGATCACAAGAGCCTTAAGTATCTCCTCAGTTAGAAGGAGTTGAATCATAGACAGCGAAGATAGATAGAGATGCTTAAGGATTATGATTGCTCAATTGAGTATCACCGTAGTAAGGCTAATGTGGTAGCTGACGCATTGAGTCGTAGGGCTGTATCCGATTTGAAAGCGATGTTTGCTCGTCTCAGCTTGTTTGATTATGGTAGCTTGTTGGCTGAGCTGTAATTTAGACCAACGTGGACTAAGCAAATTAAGGGTAAAAAGTTGTTGGATGAGTCACTGGTTCCTCGTTTTCGACAGGTTAAGAGTAGGGAAACTTCAGATTTTGGGATGAATAGTGAAGGAGTACTGTGTTTTCATGGTAGAGTCTGTGTACCGAGGGATGTCGACTTGAGGGAGTCTATACTACGTGAGGCGCATAATAGTCCTTATGCTATGCATCCTGGTGCGAATAATGACCTTCATGAGTTATATTGGTGGCCTGGTCTTAAGCATGAAGTTACTGATTTTGTGAATAAGTGTTTAACTTGTCAGCAAGTGAAGGTTGAACATCAGTTACCTTCAGGGTTACTACAGTAGGTTAAAATTCCACTTTGGAAGTGGGAGAGAGTAACCATGGATTTTGTGAGTGGGCTGCCCCTAATGCCTACTAAGAAGGATTCGGTATGGGTTATTGTAGATCGATTGACTAAATCTACTCACTTCATACCAGTTCGTATTGATTTCTCTTTGCAGACGTTAGTTAAACTGTACGTGGCTGAGATTGTAAGACTGCATGGGGTACTGGCTTCTATTATATCAGATAGAGATCCTCACTTCACGTCTTGATTCTGAAAGAAGATACATGAGGCTTTGGGTTCAAGACTGAATTTTAGTACTGCGTTTCATCCCCAGACAGATGGTCAATCGAAAAGAGTTATTCAAGTGTTGGAGGATATGTTGAGGTATTGTGTAATGGATTTTCGAGGCAGTTGGGAAGACTATTTACCACTAGCAGAGTTCGCGAATAATAATAGCTACCAGTTCAATATTCAAATGGCTCTGTACGAGGCGTTATATGGTCGTAGGTGTCGTACTTCTACTAGTTGGACTGAGTTGGGTGAGCGGTGAGTTTTGGGGCTAGAACTAGTTTTTGATACCAAAGAGAAGGTAAAATTGATTCGAGATCGATTGAAGGAAGCATCTGATAGGCAGAAGTCTTACGCGGATCTTAAACACCGAGAGATTGAGTGATCTGTGGGGGACTACGTTTTTCTTAAGGTCTCCCCTTTGAAAAAGATATTGAGGTTTGGACGGAAGGGTAAGCTTAGCCCTAGGTTCATTGGGCCTTACCGTATACTGAAGCGTGTGGGACCGGTCGCCTATCAAGTTACCTCCAGAATTAGACCGAATTCACAATGTGTTCAATGCCTCCATGCTGAGGCATTATCACTTTGATCCCACACACATTGTGCCAGTCGAGGAGATCGAGGTTAAGCCAGATCTGACCTTCAAGGAGGAGCCAGTGCAGATATTGGACCGTGAGGTTAAAGTACTGAGGAAGAAATCTATTCCATTAGTCAAAGTGCTTTGGCGTAATCACAGTTTAGAAGAGGCCACGTGGGAACTCGAAGAGGCGATACGACAACAATACCCTCATCTTTTCTGACTAGGTAAATTTTGAGGCTGAAATTTCGTTAAGAGGGGTAGAGTTGTAACACCCTAAAAATCTAAGTCTTTAATTTTTGCATGATTTGATACAAATTGCTTGTTTGCTTTAATGGCTAAGTGATTTGGGTGTGTATGAGAGTGTTTAAGAAGCCTAGGTTAAAGTCTTGGCTTTTGCAGGATTTTTAGTTTTTCCCTTAAATGAATCTGGACACTGGCACTTAAGCCTTATTTATATTAGTACTTGTTTTATGACACAAAGAGCCTATTGGTCCAGTGTTAGGTGGTGTGTCAGTTATTCTTAAGGTCTGAGGTTCAAGTCCTGGGTTGTGCAAGGAAGTAATTATTTTGCTACTTGAGCTGTGTAGGTAGTGGTGTTGGACTGAAACACAGTTGTGGAGAGTTTGAATAGATTTTGAATAGAGTGGTTGGGAGAGTTGAGGAGGAAGTGGTGGAGAAAATGAAGGAGGGATAAGGGGAGAGTTTTTAGGAGAAAATCAAGGAGTTAGATGAGGAGGGGAGAGTGTGTGCTGTTTGGGGTAATTCAACCCTTGGGAATTCGGCTAGGGGGAAAGTTTGTCATTTTCGACATTTGGAAGAGCTTCTTGGGGTAGCATTTGTCGAATTTGGTATTTAGGTACTGAAGATTCTCAGTTTTGGGGTCAGTTTCGTGTTCTCCTATTAGCTTTTGGTGCCGATTTTTGCCTAGTTTTGGGAAGTACCTATCGGGTTTTATTCACTTTTCTTTTCTACTCTTTTCTTCTCTTTTTCCCTCTTTGTCGAATCCTCCCTTTTCTCTCATTCCCTTTTCTCTTTTCTACTGGCCGAACCTTCCTTCTCTTCTCTTTTTCTTCTTTGGCCGAATAATCTCTTTGTTTTCATCTGTTTGTCCCTATCAGGTTTTCTCCTTTCTTATCTTCTAGCCGAATATTACCCATTCATTGTATCATTCTCTACGTTGATCTTCTCTACTGCTTCTTGCCGTTCCTGTGCTGTAGGTTTCTGACTTTCGGTAAGTGGTTATACTTCTCACTTGAGTATATTTGTTCTCTTCTTTTCTTTTTCAAAACCGAATACTCTGCTTCCTTATCCCTTGATTGCCTTTGGTTGTTTTCTTCCTCATATGGTGTTCAATCAAGGTAAGGAGGGTTTTTTGGATTAAGTGCTTTTAAGAGGGCGTTTTACCTTAGCAATAATGAACTAACTTTGGTTCATGTTTGATTCTAGGTGGGCTTTCTTGGAGATTTGCGCTCTTCTCGTAAATAGGTGTGTAATCACCCACTACAATCGTAGATCGGCAAAAAGCTAAAAAGCAGTAAACACGACGTTTGAGACCATACGGGCATGTGATCGCTCGACTGGTAAGCCTAATTGCGATTCGTGGGCAAATGACTGAAATACCCTCGAAGGGTAACATGACTAAAATACCCTCGAAGGGTAAAATGATGGAAATACTCTCGAAGGGTAAAATGACCGAAATACCCTCGAAGGGTAAAATGACTAAAATACCCTCAAAAGGTAAAATGACTGAAATACCCCCGAAAGGTAAAATGATCAAAATACCCCCGAAGTGTAAAATGACTGAAATACCCCCATAGGGTAAAATGACTGATATACCCATAAGAGATGAAATGACCGTTATAGCCTTATGATATGTATGGAAAATTGTTTCTATCATATATATATGACTGTTACTCTGTATGATGTTTCTGCATTCACGTATGATTTATGACATGACATACTACATGGGGTTGGGTACTGATATACAGGAAGTATACTGTACTGGTGGCTTTGCCACATATACTGTTACTGGTAGCTTTGCTACAATTTTATTACTAGCAGCATTCCTGCTATATTGGTGTGTTGGCTGGGTTGGTCGATTTTATCCCCACATGGTGTGTTGGTGGTACGGAGTGGTGTGTTGGCTGGATTGGGATGGGTTGCATTACTGCATTGTACTATTACTGTATTGGGCTAAGGCCCACACTGTTACTATATTGGGCTAAGGCCCACACTACTACTGTATTGGGCTAAGGCCCATACTAATACTGCTTAGGGCTTAGGCCCAGACTGTTACTGCATGTCGTATATTGATTGACTGATAGAAGATTACACATTAAGTTTTGTAAACTGTCCCTCTCCTTTTAACTGTGCATGTAATCCTCAGCCTTAGTTGATTCGGTTCTACGAGGGACTCGAAGGTGGCCACATAATTGCTGCTGATCACATTTGCTTCTATTTTAATTTAAATAATAAGTTGGGTTATATTTTTGTAATAAGGCCTTTAAGTTTGTTCAAATTTTTAATTGGGCTTTTGTTTACCTATTTTAAACTGCTAGTTAGGACGAGTTTTAAGATAATTACTGTTTTCAAAGACACGAGATTTTTTAAAACAATAGAATTTAAAAAGCTTCCGCGAATTAGAACTAACTTATTAAAACGAAATCTGATAACAAGACAAACATTTTTATTTATTTAATAATAAAGGAGTTAATTTTAAACTTGGAAACAAATTATTTTACCAACGAGTCCAATCTTTTAAGCCTTTAATTTTTGCATGATATGGAACAAATTGCTTATTTGCCTTAATGGCTAAGTGATTAGGGTGTGTATGGGAGTGTTTGAGAAGTCTGGTTTCAAGTATTGGCTTTTGCAGAATTTTTTAGTTTTGCTCTTAAATGAATCCAGACAGTGGCATATAGGCTTTGTTAATAATAGTGCTTGTTTTATGACACACAAAGAGCCCATTGGTCCAATGGTAGGTGGCGTGTGAAGTATTCTTGAGGTCTGAGGTTTGAATCTGGTGCTGCACTATAGAGTATTTATTTTTATCACCTGTGCTGTGAGGTGGTAGAGTTTGACTAAAATGCTGTGGAATTTGAATGGGGGAGTGAATCATGGAGAGAATAGTGGGATTGTGATGTGGTGGAGTGATTTTAGGAGAAAATCGTGGAAGTTGAGGTGATGAGTAGTGTTTGTGCCGAATTTGGTCACTAGGCACTAAGATAATCGGTTTTGGGGGTTTTTGGGTTGTTTTCTCTCTGTCTACTTCGGTTTCGGTCAGCATTCTTTTCACCATTTTTGCTTTTGGTGCCAAATTTTTGCTAAGACTTCGAGTACCTCTCGGGTTTGTTCGTTTTCTTTTTCTACTCTTCTTTTTAATTCCCTTTTTATGTTGGCCGAATAGCTCTTTGGTTCTCTCCTTTGCCGAATCCTCTTTTCTCTTCCCTTCTTCTCTTTGTTGTTTCTTTTCTCTCCTCTACTTTTCCAAACCTTGACCAAATAGTGTTGAGTAGTTTCGTGTTGCATCTTTCTTTTGATTTGCTCTTATTCTTCTATCCCTTTTTGGTTAACTGTTTGTTGAATATTACTTTTCTCTCCCTCTTCATCTCTTTAAATTTGTTTTTGGCTTAACAACTATTCTCTAATGGTTTGAATTCCTCGAGGAGTGAAGGAGTATCAAGTGATATTAAATTCGTCGAAACCTTTATCTCATCACTCGATCAAAGGTAAGTTTGTAGGCTAGCATTCTAAAGTGTAGGTCGAGTGCTTCTGTGGTTTCGTAAGTTATCATGTGTGGATTTAAACCACATGAATAAACAATCATGTTTAATAAAATCCGTTTGTAATATAGATATCCGTTAAAGAGATTGTAGTCAACCTTCGTCAGTGGTATAAGTGGGCTGAGCCACATTTGACAATCGAGGCAAGTGTTAATTTTAGTTTTGGTTAAGGGTGTAAAAGGGGGAGATTAACCCTATTGTTCAACGACTAATGGAAAGCCTTGTATGAATGTAGGCTTTGGTGCTCGTGGATCTTAGTGCGTTTTCACAATCAGGTGTGGAAACACCCCACTGTAACTGTAATACGACAAAAGTCGAAAAGCCAAAAATACGGCATTTGAGACCACACGGGCGCGCGGTCGCTCATGTTGTAAGCCAAACCCGCGAATCATGGGCGATAAACTGTAGTGGCCTCCATGGGCATTTTCATGGGCTTAGGTAAAAATGGGCCACGTTGGGCCAAAATGGGCCGTGTGGGCTCAATGGGCTTGTGGGCCCCACACAGCTGAAATCCACGATTTGTGGCAAATACTGAATCATGGGCTTTGGGCCCATTTACACTGTTATGACCATTTAGGTTACCTGAGTCACTCGAGGTGACTGCAAACCTTTCAAGAGGTCGATATATGCACCGAGACTTTAAAATAGGTAAAATAACCAAAATACCCCTAAAGAGTAAAATGACTATTTCTCCCTTAATAGATGGAACTGACCATTATACCCCTAGAGGTAGGTTGACTAATGTGTTCATGATTTGTATATGACTGTTACTGAGTATGACATTCTGCATACACGTATGATTTATGATATGACATACTGCATGAGGTTGGGATACTGTTATGGAGGAAGTATACTGTGACTGGTAGCTTTGCTGCGATACTGTTACTGGCAACTTTGCCGCGATACTATTACTAGCAATTTTGCTGCGATATTGTTGTGTTGGCTGGGTGGGTCGATTTTATTCCCACGTGGTGTGTTGATGGTACAGAGAGGTGTGTTGGCTGGATTGGGATGGGTTGCATTATTGTACTGTACTGTTACTGAATAGGGCTCCGGCCCAAACTGTTACTGCAAGTTGTATACTGATTGACTGATAGGGGATTACACTCTGAGTTTTCGTAAACTCACCCTTTCCTTTTAACTGTACAGGTAATCCTCAGCCATAGGCGATTTGGCGCTGCAAGGGACTCGGAGGTGGCCACACAACTGCAGGTGTTCTACACTTGCTTTTATTGAAATTTAAAGCTTGTGTTAGGTTTTGTTTATGTAATAAGGCCATTTATGTTTGCTTAAATTTTTAATTGGGCTTTTGCTTACTTATTTTAATATGCTAGTTTAGGAGAAGACAAATTTTCAAAATAATTACTATTTTTAAAGACACGAAATTTAAACATTAGAGTTTTCAAAAGTTTTCGCAATTTTAGATCAACCTATTATAACAATAGCAGATAATAACAAAGGGTATTTTTAACTTAGAAGCAAAATTATTACCAATAAGTCCAATTTTTGAAAGACATTTCAATGTGACATGCCTGATTCGACCATAATATCTAGGCCGGGTTTGGGGTGTTACAGTAACACCCAAGATCCGAATCTAGTTAACCAGATCGAGTTGAGGTCATTACAAATAGAGTATTAGCCAAATAGCATATAGAATTTCAATAATGAATTTTATCATTCCAAAATAAAATTACAGTAACACCCAAAATCTGAATCTGGTTAACCAGATCGAGTTGAGGTCATTACAAATAGAGTATTAGCCAAATAGCATATAGAATTTCAATAATGAATTTTATCAATCCAAAATAAAATGCTTTCAAATCATTCCATAAACTTTAATAAAACTTCATTAAATCATAAATTCTTCAACATGAGTCTTAAGTACGATTTCTTTCAAAATTCAATCACACATCAAGCCCATCATCATGCATAACACAAATAAACAAGTATCTCACAATATTTTATGTCCTCTAGCATAGTACCAAAAGAAGCGTATCAATAGTTACTAATACTTTGAGCAGATCCTTTCAAAAAGTTGAACAGAATCACACAATTTGTCAAATGGCGAGTACCATGCACAAACAGGCTATACGCTAGTTTACTTTTCCTTTGGGGTGTACAGTACTCCCACATGACCATTCAGACAAAAATTCTTCATCTTAGTGACATACCCAAATCCATAGTCATATTCATATAATTTATTCCATTCACATTCCTTTGGTTTGTACCCTTTTTCATGATTTGTCAATCGCGTTTGCAACATACATTTTCCCTACCAGAGGCTACACAACTATTTTCATGTATCGCGATCTGTGAGTTCAATGTACAGTCCATCAAAGGCATCGGCAGGAATTGCTTTCCTTTAACATCATTTTCATGAATCAATCCATATCAGTTTTTCCAGAACCATGAAAAAAGGTTCTTACACTTTAACACAAACATAACAAACTTAGACTAACAACTTTTGAGCACCCTTTTTCATATACAGATTACACCTTTATTGAGTATGAGTACTTACTTTACACAAAATATAAAATAGGAATATTGCACACATGGAAGTACGAAAGAACTCACTAGAAATACAGCAAAGTCTAGATGATAGGACCTTTGTCTTTGTCACTCAAACCTTCTGTAACATCTTGAGCTAAAATATGGATAATTAAGATTATTAGATCATTACACTATTGAATACAAACATGCACTCAAGAAACACTAACACATAACCCAGAATCAGGAAGTTTCTTGTAACGTTGGGTTTTGTGCAAGTGTACACTGTCGTTATTAAGTAATAAGTAAGTATTGAGTTATAATCTCCACAAGGATTGTATTTGTGCTAAGTCACTTAATTTGTAAAATTATATTAACAATTTGGTAAATAAAAAACACAATATAGTTTGAGAAGTGATGATTTAAACTAAATGTAATGATCCCTAATGCAAATTATCCTAAGTATACAAACTATAAGAATGAAAGAGATTTTAGTAAAATTAAACACAATTTGCAACAATTATAACATAAATAAACTATGACAATTACTTTAATTAAACTAAATTTATTACCAACATGCTTAATAACATTTGGAAAAACATTCCAGGGCAACTCGATCTTTCATGAGTTTGGAAACCACATTAGGTCTTTTGGAATCCTTTACTTAGTAATACGCATTTTACTGATCTTTATTTACTAAAGGTTTCTTAGCATTCCTGTGAGGTAACAGGGACGTGTTAGGTTTGAAACAATTTAATCACACAAATCTAAAAACTATGCAGATAACAGAGCTTGGTTAAAGTTGTTATGCAACCTACAATTTAATCAGGTTAGGATCTAAATTGAGCATGCACATTTCAATTATGTGTCCATTAGCCATCATCTGGTTAGGATCGCTCAGCTAATTCAGGTGCATTTCAATCACGTATGAACGAAATACAGACTTGATTTTAATTGAAAACATGATCGATTGAGGCACAAACATTATAAGCATGAATCAAATAAATATTATTTAATCAAAATAATCAGCCTAGCTTAAATAAATTTAAGCTATCATTGTTGAAACAAGAACAAAGAACACATAACAAACATCAGAGTGGCTGTCACCCAAGACTCTAACTGACGAGGCTCCTTCGATTCTTTGCTGATGGCTCCCAAGGTGGCCGGCCAAGGGTTCTTTAAGAGGCTTAATTGCTAAAATCCTTATGCAAGGAGGATGAAGAGGAAAGATAGCTAAAAGAGTTGATAGAATGATGAATGAGTGAGAGATGATGGGATGAGGGATGATTGAAAAAGTGAGAAATGAGCTCTTATTTATAGGTGAGGCAAAAGAGCTAGTTTGCTAAAAATAGGAGTGTCCATCCTTTGAAACTTCCTCCAAGAGTGGCCGGCCAAGAATTGAGGAAAGGTGGCTGATTTTTCCTTGATTTTTGGTCAATTTGAGTGCCACAACGACTCGGGACTAAGACTCGGTCATTAGTAAATCTTTGGAAAAATCTTCGATTTCTTTAACTCTTCAAGGACTTTGTATAATTAAACCAAAAAATGGTTTATGACATCCATGTGCAGGCGAAAATTAGGTTGACTTGGTCCCCAATTTGGACGATTTTGTAATTAGAAGAAAACTCTCAGCCCTGTCCAAAAATAGTACATAGTTTGGAGGACCAAATAATATAATTTAACCACTTTAATTAATCAATTTATTTAATTAATTAAAATCCAATTTATTAATGAAATATTAAAAATGAATTATTAAATATAACTTTATATTTTATTATTTAATTTAATCATGCATGGCCCACTTTATAGCTTAAAAATATAATATGATCAAATTAATATAAAATAAGCCATTTTATGCATGAAAACTATATAATAAAGTATAAAATCATATTTTAATAATTTCTATGTCCTAATTTCATATTTTCGCATATTTCATTAATTTATTAAACAATTGCTTGGTTTTAACAACAAATTTAAGTAAAAAGGTAATGAATTATATAGGAAAAATCCTATATATTTTTCAGTTTACATTTCCTTCCTCACAGAAAAATCTAACTCTTATGCATGCAGAACTAACAATACATATATAACTATGAAAATAACTTAGGGTTCACCGATATTTACTAGAGAGTTAAAACAAACATGGGAGTTGGTTGATTACAGCAAACCCAAATTTAGAAAGATTTTTGTGAGTAAGTGCGCTTATCATAATTTAAGTCTTGTCAACTATAGTATCTTAGTTCCACTCTAACCAGTTCTCACTGGACTAACTAAATAACCTTATAAAAATAATAAATAGATCTACGGAACTACAAATTTTACGACTTCGCCAAAACATCTGGGGTGGCATATACTCAACAGAATAATCTGCCAAACCATATATCTCGCCAAAACATGGATTTTTCCAATTAGCGTATACATAGAATCCCATACTTAGCCATAAGAAATACTTTACTTAGAACTACACTTAGTACAATAAACAATAAACATAAATAGAGACTTCGTCGAGCAGGCTGATACATTTGGTCTCAATTAATCAAGGTAATCAATGTAGATATTTAAATTTTTTATGGAATTTTAATCATACGAGCTTGATCTAATTAGACCATGTGTTAATTTCTTCAAATAGATGATGTTTAAGTAAGTTTCCATTAAAGCATAACTGATGAATTAAGCTTGAAATTGAAGAGGTTGTTAGATAGTGAACTTAGATTCTATTAAATATTAAGTTAGGAATTAAATTAAGCTTTTTAGAAGATTTTATGAAATTAAGAACTAAATTGAATAAATTGAAAATTGTCATGAAATTATGTTATGGATGAAAAGTACAAGGTTTCTAAAGAAAGAATATGAAATCAAATTTTGATCTGATGTTAGATATCAAAAAATATGAGTATTTAGAATATAAGGAATGAAATGAATAAATTACAAAATTTGTTGATTATGTGTTTGAATGCGACTTGGATGTGAACTAATGTTGTTTTTATGATTGAATGATTGAACGTAGCTAAAAATGATGTCGAGTCATCTTGAGAGAAAAGAAAGACGAGTGACGAAAATATGATTTGTAGTTTTATGATTCGAACTCAATATACATATACGTACATGGTTATTACAATTAGCTTATCAAACATTAGTGTTCTACTTTTCTAATGAATTAGTTTATATGAGGTATGATGAAATGTTGTAAATTGAATTGAGATAAGCATAGCATAATCGAGCATGATATGGAACTATGATTTATGATTATAAACATATATGTATTGGTTCATTGGTTGCCCTATTAACTGTCTCGGACAGAATTGGGTATAGTTGGCATGCCATAGGGTTAGTGTATGAGATTATACTTTGCTTTATATGGATGAGACGTGGAGTGCATATTATACTTCAGACATCCATTAAGGTTCAAAGGACATTTTACTTCGATTATTCCTATGAGGTGCAGAGCATAATTTATACTTCAGATGTTTCGATGAGGCACTAGGTTCCAAATATATTGGTATGATGGTTGGATGATCTGTGTATTCATCTTGAGTCTGTGTTCAATTAATAGGGTTATAAAGCATGAACTTTTTAAATGATAGTTGATATGAAATGTTGATGAAAATTATATATCTTGTACATATATATCAAATGTGAACAATGATAGCACGTGAAAGATGATGTGAACTGGTTTAAAACGAGCCCTGAGAGCCGATATGGATATGAAATAAATCACTAGATTCGAGAAAGAAATGGAAAAATGAAATGAATGTGAGATATGCTGTGAATTAAAAGTAAATGTGGTATAATGATAGAAAACATGCTCTGATGTATTCATATGCGATTGCCAAAAGGGATAGGGTATGAATAATGTTGCTTGAGACATGAATGGCAGTTGAAATGGTTGAAAGTTAATCATGTTTTGATTGTATTTCTTAATTGAAATGGTAGTTGAAATGATAGAAATGGTTTGCTTATCCCATGTGCAGGTATCGGTAGATCTCAAGATTTTAAGGAGTGAAACAACATCTTGATCGCAGTTTTCGACTTAGCAAGTTTGTAAAGTTTAATTTTGTTATCTATAGTTGGCATGAACTTAATGTTGAAATGGTCTTGATTTGTAAGTGTCATTTTGGTACATTGAATGAGAAAATGTTAATTTGAATATAAACATATGAATTATAGGTGTATATGTATGATGCTTAGGACTCAAATGGATTTTAGACAAGCTTAAAATCATATGTATTAACTTGTTGAGAATTAATGTTCAACAGGTGTTGTAATTCCAGTAAGTGACTTCAGGACTACAATCCTCTATTTTCAGGACTTGAACTCACCAGTAAAGTAATGTCACGACATTCCCTTGCTCCATGGTCATGACAACACCCACTGTTTTCTCAAAGTCATGACATCCCCTCTAAAGTCACGAAGACAAGCCTCTATTTTTTATGTCACGACTTAATTCTCGCAACATCGTGACATCAACTTGGTACTTTAGAAAATTTTACAGTTTAGTCCTCAATCAACCTCAGTTCATCATAAGAGCTTGGGATGCTTAAAGATGAACCATACATGGGATACGATGACTCTGTGTCCTCCATAGTAGAAAAGCATGGGTAAAACATTTTCTGTTTTCACCCTAAGGACATTTTAAGGAAAATTTTTCAAGAATTTTATGCCCATGTCAATTCTCTAGATTCTCCTTTGATCTACAAAAGGGACACTTCTGTTTCTTTTGATAAAGACCATATTAATGCATAGTTTGGTCTTGGAGGTGTCCAAGATGAATACACACCATTTTCTGAAAGTACCATTACTGAGGTTTTAACCTAGGTATTGGATGATTTATGTATTGAAGGAACACGATAGATTATTTTCAATCAAGAGTGTTATACTATTGAGAGGGCTTTTTTGGAGCCTATTATGAAAGTATGGTATCATTTTCTAAGGAGCCGACTTATGCCATCTATGCACAATACAACTTTTTCGAAAGAGAGAATGCTTTTGCTGCACTCTATTATAAAAGAGAGAAGAATTAATGTTGGGAGGATCATTTTTCAGGCAGTAAATCGGTGTGCTGAGAAGAATGTTGGTAGCTTAAACTTCCCCTCACTTATTACTACCTTATGTACGATTTTGCTGAGGCATTACTGAAAGTAAGGGCATACTCTTAGTAATCCTAACCTTCCTAATCTACATCGTAGACCTTCTATCCTTTGCCATAGCATTCTTAGTTATTTACTCATTCGCTCACAGATTATTCACGTAATTATTCTTTTAATTTCCATTGCATTGTCACTCTTGCTTTGCCTTAGCAT
The DNA here is from genome assembly GCF_007990345.1 of Gossypium hirsutum. NCBI lineage: Eukaryota > Viridiplantae > Streptophyta > Magnoliopsida > Malvales > Malvaceae > Gossypium > Gossypium hirsutum. The sequence continues at coordinate 36,344,205 of NC_053438.1, read as the reverse complement.
TTTCCAGTATTAGTCAATATTCGTTTAACACACATCCTTACAATTTTAAATTACCACATTGTAATTAACTTGGTTTTGCAATAACAATAACCATAATTTATTATAATAACTTGAGCACTCTTATACCTTGTGAAGACGATCTCGCTTATCACTTTATTACTTGATTCGACGTGAATACTTGCAAAATTTGCAAATTATTTCACACATAACAATCTGGCCTTACCGATATCTAATCGTCTAAACACAGACGTAGGCATCAAATTGATACTCGATCCCAGATCGCATAAAGCCTTGCCACAATAGGATTCTCCAATATTGTAAGGTATGGTGAAACTTCCTGGATCCTTCAACTTAAGAGGTAAATTTGTCTGAAAAAGTAGGCTACATTCTGTAGTCAGGGCTATAGTTTCAAATTCCCCAAGCCTTCTCTTCTTAGATAGAAATTCCTTCATAGCTTTTGCATAGTTTGACATTTGCTCCAAAGTTTCCACCAATGAAATGTTGATATGTAGCTATTTCAACACATCCAACATTCTCTTGAATTAATTATCTTATTGCTGCTTATGTTTTTGGAGTCTTTGAGGATATGGAGGTTGTAGAACTTTGGCTTGGAATGGACAACTCTTCCGAGGTAATATATCTACATCTAACGAACGGATTAGCTTATCAGAATTCACTAGTTTAGATTTTACCTCTTCAGAATTTGCAGAATTTGGCTTCTCTAGTGCAGGAAATTCAATTGTTCATTGATTTTCCTTTTTCTCGAGAGGTTCATCCTCAACCTCAACTTCCTTAGGTTTTAAAGTCCTTTAGCTTATTCATTTGACCATTTTGCAATTCTGCTTGCCTAATTTTCTTAGGTTCTCCATGTCACTAGGCAGAGCTCCTTGTGGTCTACTTCGAAGTTCGTTCGCAAACTATCCCATACTGTTCTCCAATTTTCTCAAAGTTGTATCATTCTTTTCCATGTATGCTTTTAATCAGCTTTCAAGATTATTAGAAGACTTGACCGGTAGAGGATTTTCTATGTTGCTTGGTACAGCACATTGGGGTTTGCTTTTAAGCTCATTAGCTACTTGTCTCACTTGATTCTCCAGATTTTCCAATGTTGTTTCTTGGCCTTGAATTAAGACATCATTTTTAGCAATGTATTTTTTCAAAAAATTCTCCAAATTATTGAAAGGTTCAACTTGTGGTGGTTTTTGAACTTGTTTATTGAGGCTAAGTGGTTGATTTCATCCATGCTGCATGTAATTGTTGTTCGGTCCACCTTTGATATGACCTCGTCTAAGAGCTCCATCAAATCTAATGGCGAGCCAATCGAACTACCACCTGGTCCAATTACTCGAGCTCGAGCCAAGAAGTTCAAAGAAGAAATTTTGGCCTTAGTTGAACAAGTTTGGGGAGAAGCTTCAACTGGAGTCATTGATCGAGCTTGGGAGTGCTCGTCAAGTGGCCTATGCAATCTGCTTCAAACCGAATTAAAACTTAGCTAACTAATTTAGCTGATGAATAAGAACGTTCTTTAGTTATTTCAATCATATTAATTATGTTTTAATTCCCAACAACATTATTACATGTTTGATTATCTTAGTTGTTTTAAGTCTATTAATTGTGTCCTAGTTTGTACAGCATTAATACATGTCTAAGTCAGATTCTTAATTGTGTCTTAGCGTCTTACACATTAAATTGGTATTTTATTTTGTCTTAATCGAGGTTTAATTTGTCTTACAGGTTATTCAAATAGTCGGCTGGACATTCATGCATTATTCTAGATTCATTGAAGCTCATTTAAGGAGAAACATGCACCCGATTGTTCATGAACCTTGGAGCTGCTTGGTGCACTCTTTTAAGTGTCTATTTGTGAAACAATGAGACAATCATTGATCTTTGTGTGAGCTAATCAACCAGCCATCCATGTTCACATCAATGGACCATTCAATACTTGGTGTTCACACCCAAAGAACCATTCAAATCCGAGTGTGCTGCTTAGACATTCGGTGAACTAAGGGAGCATTAACTTAGAATCATAATCATCATTGACCGATCAAGTTACTAATTCATTCAGCTCAACTCTAAGTCCACTCTAATGACTGTTCGGGAACTTTAAGTGTCAAGCTTCAATGACTGTTCGGGGACTTCAATTGTCAAGCTAATTAATTAAATTCTTCAAGAACTAATCAGCTTAATTAAATTGAATTTTAGATTTCTTTAGTTGTAATTATTTTGTGTCTATTCGGCTGGTACTTGGCATCCTATAAATAGTTTGCTTGTAACCGGTTTTGAGAACTTTTGATCCTTGAATGAATTTTAACATATTTGTGAGTTGTTCAACTCTCGTTGTTCTTTGTGATTCAAATTGACTTATATAGCTTGCTAGTGGCATCAATCTGTCTCCTTTTCGAACTTATAACTCTAAGAGTGTGGCGTTCAACCCTTTATACCGACTGGTTCCTATCTTCCTAGATAGAGGGTCATAGTCCTATCATTCTATCCATCTTTCCCCTTGATAGCAATATAAGAATCTGGTCTTTATTCTTTAATAGTGGTTCATTCTTCCGTTGTTGAGATCGAAGTCCATCTTTCCATCAACTTATCTTCCAGTTATTTTCCTTTGTTTTAAACTATCAACCTTTGAGAACAACCATTTGATAAACCAAAAACTTTTTTACTTAATTTTACGATCGGGCAACAAGCGACTTGATTTCATCAATGGATATGAGTTCGCATCAACCTCCTTAGTAGTGGATTGGTGGTTGAGCTGTAAGATGATTTAAACCATTAGTAGTAAACTATTTCAACATTGAAGAGGTAGACGATACCTAAGATGAGAGTGAGGTAAGAGCGTCTTCTTCATGTAAGCCAGCTACTCATCTTCCTGAAGCTGCTTGATTTGTTGGCCACTAGTAATTGTTATTAGCTATTCTCTCAATGATTTCGTAAGCTTCATTATAAGTCTTCGACAAGAGAGCACCATATGCAGAAGTATATACCACCAACCTTGTGTGTGCATCGAGACCATTATAAAATGTTTCCAATTGGATGCAATACAGAATCCCGTGGTGAGGGCATTTATGTAGTAGCTCTTTGAATCTTTCCCATGCCTCGTATAAAGACTCATCATCTATTTGTTGAAAAGTGGTAATCTCACTCCACAACTTAGCATTTTTGCTAGGTGGGAAATACTTTACCAGAAAGCGTTTAGTTAATTCTTGCCAAGTAGAAATTGAATTGGATTGCAATGAATTAAGCCATTCTTGTGCCCGATCTAACAATGAGTACGGAAACAACTTCAACCTTAGTGTGTCTTCAATTGCACCAGCTATCTTAAAGGAATTCTTACCTCCATAAGCAATCAAATATAAATATGTGGATTTTCTAGAGGCATTCCATTGAATTAGTCGATTGTTCGAAGCATTTGAAAGATCACATGCTTTAATTCAAACTACGGTGCCTTGATCTCCTATCTCCTAATTCCCGTATTATGGGTCCATACCTATCATCAGCAACCAGGATTGGATTTCAAGCATTAGCAGCTTCATTCCTTGAACATCACTTTGATTCTTAAGGTCCATTTATGTGGCTTGTCTCTGGGCTAATCTTTCTCATCTTCTTTGTCTAAATTCCCATTTAATTTCAGGGTATATAGGTAGCAAATCGATGATTCGATCTATACTCATGAATACTTGAAAAGAAAATCAAAAACAAAAAATAAAGAATAAAATAAAAAAATAAAGAATTAATTAGTAAATTTAGAAATTAAATAAAAATAAAATAAAAACCTGATTGCAAAGAATCATTTCACAAAAATGATTAAGGCAACAGTCCCCGGCAATGGGGCTAAAAACTTGTAACGTGTGGTTTGTGCAAGTGTACACAGTCATTATGAAGTAATAAATATAAGAGTTATCGTCTCCACAAGGACTGTATATGTTAATCAATATTTTGGAAAATTAATATTCACAATTTGGTAAGAAAAACACAATAATTTTGAGTGTTGGAAAAATAAATGACTAGATGCAAAGTGATCCCTGATGCAAGTTAACCCTAATACAAATGAAATGAATGGTTAAAATGGATGAGATGGATTTAGCAGCAGAAGTCACAAGATTTCAATAACAAAAACATGAATAGGCTAGAATAATTACATCAATTAACTTAGTTCATTTTCACCATGGTAATAATGTCCCGAAAAATTAATCCAACGCAACTCGATCTTTCATGAGTTTGAAAATAGAATTAAGTCCTTTCGGAATCTTTACTTAGAAAAACATGCATTTTCTTGATTATATTCAACTAAGGGTTTCTTAGAATTCTTGTGAAGTAACAAGGACGGGTTAGGTTTCAAACAATTTAATCATATAAACCTAAAAACTATGCAAGATAATAGAACTCTTTTGAGTTATTATGAACCTTTAATTTAGTAAGGTTAGGATCTATATTAAGCATGCACTTTTTAATTATTATGTCTACTAGTTGTCGTTTGGTTAGTATCACTCAACTAATTCTAATGCATTCAATCACGTATGAATGAAATACATGCTTGAGTTTAACTGAAAACATGATCGATTGAGGCACAAAACATCATAACATGATTTAAATAAACTTTATTGAATTGATGCAATCATCCTAACTAAAAAAAAATTAAACTACCATTGTTAATTAAAAATATTAAAGAAAATTGTAAACATGATGAATAACAAGAATAACAATAAAGACTAAGGAAGAAAACACTAAGAATAATTTTGACAGTCCTCCAGAATTGATCTTGGTGGCTTCCTCCGATCCTCGTAATTGCTCATTCGCATGATGCTCCTCAAGGTGGCCAGTCAAGAGAGAATTTTCTCAAGGAATTACTACCTAAATGAAGGGGAAAATGGAGGGTTTATGAATGAGAGAGATGAGAGGTTAGTAAATGATGAGAGGAAATGAAGGATGAATGTTAAGTGAGGGATGAGGGATGATTTGAAATAGGGAATAGAGGTGGATGTTTATAGTGAAGGTTGGTGGATGAGTTTACTAAAAATAGTGTGAAAACTCCCCCCATTTACTCTTTTGCTTGGTTGGCCACATAATATGGAGAGGGAGTTGTTTGGTTGCTTGATTCATGCATGATATCATGCTTGAATCAAGAAAGGGGTGGACGGTTTCTTGGCCAAAGTTGGTGGGTCATTTTTTGAATTGTTTGCAAGTGTAGGGACCTTTAGTAAATCTCCCAAAAATGAATTTCTGAGTAGACCAAATGCCTTTGCCGAATTTGGGCTTGTTCTCCTTTGTTTGGATGGTTTGGTGACCCAATTACTTACCAGACTTGCCCATTAATTGATCCATTTTCAATTGGATCAAAAGCAACCTCTTCATGATCCATTTTATATGTGTTTCTCGTCCATGTAGTGTGAATTTGGGCATGTCCATGTAACTTTATTTTATGAATAAATCATGCATAATTTCCTTGGTCCAACTGCATTAAATAAATTCATGATCAATAAGTAGCCAAAACAAATTTGTAACACCTCAAACCCGGCCTAGACGTTATGGCCGAATCTGGCGATGTCACATGGTAGTGTGTCCGAAACCGTAGCTTGTGTTGGATAAACCATAACTATGCTAAATACATTTTCCATTTAGTGTTCTTTCATTATTATTTATTAATTCAAATATCATGTTAATTAATCATTCGAAAGCTTTCAAAATGTTTAATCTATGCTAAAGCTTTTAAAAACAGATTGCATAATCGTGAGTATTTTGTTAAAACATTTGGTTCTTTTGGAAACTCGAGTTTTCCTAAAACTAGTAGTTTTAAATTGAAAATTCCAAATTTAAGAAAAATTCTTAGAGGTCATATTTATAATAAAATTCCCAAATAAAAGTTTAAAAACCTGATTAAATACGAAATAGTAAAAAAGGGGTCGTGTGGCCACCGCTGAGTCCTCCGCCGCTCTGGTTCGCCTAAGTCTTGGGATCACCTGTACAGATAAAAAAGAAGGGTGAGTTTACAAACACTTTGTGTGTAATCCCCATATAAACCAGCAGTCAGAATGCAATCATAGTCTGGGCCTAAGCCCGTTTCAGTAACAGTTTCAATTTCAGTTTGGGCCTTAGCCTATTACAGTACAGTAGCAGTCATGCATTTGGGCCTTGGCCCATTACAGTATCCATATTTAGTACAGTAACAGATATGCAATATCAAATCCTACCCAGCCAGCCTCTACACTCAACTCCGTCCAACCCTACACTCTATGTGGGGATATAATCAACCCACCCATCCCTACACTCCAAAAAGTATCGAATACGACACTAGACAATGGTTTGCAGCTGAACTGCCAGTAAATCAGACTCGAAGCCTCTCAGTGCACTTCCTTCCAACAATATAAACTCACACCCCAATGCAATGCAATATACATATATGACATGCTAAAACATAATATCATGCCTAAAATCATGGCATACTGTATCAAACCAGTAGGACATCATCATGCTTATTAATATGCATAAGCGTATCAGTCATACAGTCATTTCAGTCAATTAGGGATCTAGGTAAGCTTATTGATCCTAGAGTAAGTCCATAGTCGACTCGGGCGACCCGTACAACCATAGCAATTAAACAGTGAAAATAAGCATACAAGCCCATGATGTTCGCCCGTGTGGGCTCACACGCCCATGTGGCCTACATGGCCAAAATTAGCCTTAGCCCTTAACTTTTTGGCTTTTTGCCGTATTCCAATTTCGGAGTTATGTTTACACACCTGGTAACAAAAAATGCTCACACAGTCCACGAGCACTCCAAAACCTATGATCAATCATAAACACTCGATTAATCGCATACCAATCGAATTTAAAATGAACCCTATCCAAATCACTTTTCCACCTTGTCAACGACCACTTACCTTGTTTGAGCAATCGAGGCCCTACATCCTCAAACCGTTGGAAAAGAATGGTCACTAACTCCTCAGTTATTACCTGCATTCTAGTTGAAACCCCTATTAACAGTTATTCACATGAACAGTTCGAACCAAATCGAATATCAAACTTACTGAAAGCGCAGAATCGCGTAAAGGGGATGGGTCAATTGAAAAAAAATAAAACCAAAAAGAAAAGAGACCAAGGTAACCACAATTCGGCAAAGAGTAGAAATGCAAAGAACAGAAGCAATGAGGAAAGAAGGAGACGCGTCAAGAGGGAAGCAGAAGAAGAAAAAGAATCAGTAAAAGAGGATGAAAGAATGTCTGTCATGGGAAGGGACAAGGCCGAAGGGAACAAAAGATATAGCAAACACACACCTAGCAATAGTTGGAAAAGGCATTTAGGGAAAAAAAGAAACTGAGATGAGTAAATTAACAAAAGAAAAAAGAATCAATAGGATGGAAAGTAGAAAATCGACAGCAGAAGGGAGGTATTTTGGGAACAAACCAATTTGGCAGAGTAAACAATGAGGGTGTGGCAACAAGAAAGTTGAAAAAGAAAGAAAAGAACTTCATTAAAAACCGAAACCGGAAAAGATGAGGGGAGGGAGCAGAATTCTGCATCCCACCAAATCGAGATAACTTCCCTGATCCCATAATTTTCTCCTAAAAACACTCCAACTTTCCCACCACTCAGACATTTAATAAAACACAAACTCTAGCCGTACATAACAGCAAAAAATTGGCCCATTTTCCACAAACAGGGATTCAAACTCCAAACCTCTTGCAACATTAACACTCCACTTAACCACTAGACCAGTAGGCTCATTCTGACATATTTTACCATTATATATTTATAAGCCTAATGATTAAAGATAGGGGTTTATTGAATTAAAAACAAAAATTTTCTCAAGCAAAGGCTTGAACTTGGGACCTCCCAAACACACCCAGAACACATAACCACTAAAGCAGACATATATTTTTGTCACAAATATACAAAAATAAATATATAACAGATATTTGGGGTGTTACAACTCTACCCCCTAAAAGAAAATTTTGGGCTTGAAATTTTACCTGATTAGAATAGATGAGAATACTGCTGTTGCATCGCATCCTTAGGCTCCCACGTGGCCTCCTCAGTGCTATGATTACGCCAAAGAACCTTAACCAGTGGGATGGATTTTCTTCTTAAAACCTATACATCTCGCTCCAATATTTGAATTGGCTTTTCCTTAAAGGTTAGATCTGGCCTAACCTCGGTTCCTCAATAGGAACAATATGCATGGGATCAGAGTGGTAGCGCCTCAACATCGACATATGGAAAACATCGTGAATCTGGTCCAACTCTAGAGGTAGCTCTAACTGGTAGGCAACTGGTCCCACCTGTTTCAGTATGCGATAGGGTCCAATAGACCTAGGGCTCAACTTTCCCTTACAACAAAATCTCAATACCTTCTTCTATGGTGAGTCCTTAAGAAAAACGAAGTCCTCCACCGAATACTCAATCTTTTGACGCTTTAGATCTGCATAGGACTTCTGTCTGTCTAACACCGCCTTCAATCGGTCTCGAATTAATCTAACTTTATCCTTGGTATCAGAAACTAGTTCAGGGCCCAAAACACACTGCTCGCCCAACTCAGTCCAACATGAAGGTGTGCGACACCTGCGACCATATAGTGCCTTATAGGGTGCCATCTGAATTCTAGATTGATAGTTGTTGTTATAAGAAAATATTACTAATGGCAGGTAATCCTCCCAACTACCTCAGAAATCAATCATGCAACTCCTTAACATGTCCTCCAGTATCTGAATCACCCTCTCTGACTAACCATCTGTCTGAGGATGGAACGTAATATTGAAGTCCAATCTTATACCCAGAACTTCATATAGCTTCTTCCAAAACCGAGACGTGAAGCAAGGATCCCTATTAGTATGATCGAAACTGGTACCCCATACAATCTCACTATCTCAGAAACATACAGTTTAGCCTACTTCTACAGCAAGTAGTCAGTACGAACCGGTATGAAATGGGCAGACTTGGTCAATCGATCCATAATGACCCATACAGAATCCTTCTCAGTGGGTGTTAGAGGCAACCCACAAACGAAGTCCATAGTTACACGCTCCCACTTCTAAAACAGAATCTTGATTGGCTGCAGTAATCCCAAAGGTAACTGATGTTCAACCTTAACCTACTGGCATGTCAGACACTTAGCCACAAATTCGGTAACCTCTCGCTTAAGACCTGGCCACTAGTATAACTCACGAAGGTCACGATACATCTTATTTCTACCTAGATGCATAGCATAAGGGCTACTATGCGCCTTTCTCAAAATAGACTACCTCAATTCAGTATCTTTCGCTACACAAATTCCCCCATGGAAATAGAGCAGCCCTTCGCTATTGAGTCCAAAATCCTCGGTATTTCCACTCTCAACCTATCAGAAACGAAGACCCAACAACACATCCTCTATCTGTTTACCCTTAATCTTCTCTATCCACATCAGTTTAACTTGAAGTTCGGCCAATAGACTACAGTCATCAAATAAACTGAGGCGAGCAAACATCGCCCTCAGGTCAGTCATAGCTCTACGGCTAAGTGCGTTGGTCACCACATTAGCCTTAACAGGATGGCATTCGATAGTACAGTCATAGTCCTTAAGTAGCTCAATCCATCTACGCTGCCTAAGATTTAGCTCCTTTTGAGTAAGTAGGTACTTGAGGCTCTTGTGATCAGTGTAAATGATACACTTCTCACCATACAAGTAATACCTCCAGATTTTTAGTGCGAATACCACTGCGGCCAACTCTAAGTCATGTGTCGGATAGTTTGCCTCATGAGTCTTAAGCTAACGAGATGCATACGTTACCACCATACCCTCTTGCATCAACACACATCCTAAACCGACATGTGATGCGTCGCTGTAAACAGTAAACTCCTTTCCTAACCTTGGCTGTATTAGAACAGGGGCCTCATTCAGTATAGTCTTGAGCTTCTCAAAACTCTCTTATTGCAAATTAGTCCAGTTAAATGGCACTCCCTTACGTAGCAGCTTAGTCAAGGGTGCGGCAATCAAAGAAAACCCCTCCACAAAACGCCGATAATACCCTACCAGTCCTAGTAAACTGCGAATCTCAGATATAGTCTTAAGCTGCTTCAAATCCAAGATAGCCTCAATCTTTTGAGGATCGACTCTAATCCCCTCAGCAGAAACCACATGTCCCAGAAACGTTCCTTCACGTAACCAGAACTATCATTTACTAAACTTGGCGTATAGTTGTTTTTCTCGCAGAATCTGTAGAACCACTCTGAGGTGTTCATCGTGCTCATCCTCAGTTCTCAAATACACCAGTATGTCAACAATAAATGCCACCATGAACTGATCCAGATAGGGCTGGAACACTCGGTTCATTAGATCCATAAAAGCTGCTGGTGCATTTGTCAGTCCAAATGGCATCACTAAAAACTCGTAATGACCGTATCGAGTCCTAAATGCTGTCTTGTATATATCAGTCTCCTTAACCCTCAATTGATGATATCCTGATCGGAGGTCAATCTTGGAAAAAATCGAAGGCTCTCGGAACTAGTCAAACATATCATCTATCCTTGGTAACAGATACTTATTCTTGATTGTCAACTTGTTCAATTATCGATAGTCAATACACATACGCATGGATCCATCCTTCTTTTTCAGGAACAGAACTAGTGCTCCCCACGCAGACGCACTAGGGCGGATGAACCCAGAATCCAGTAGTTCTTGAATTTGAGCCTTAAGCTCTTCAAGCTCTTTCAGTGCCATTCTATAGGGAGTGATGGACATCGGAGCTATACCAGGAAGGAGATAAATCCCGAACTCTACTTCATGATTCGGAGGTAACTCAGGTAGCTCTTTAGGAAAAACATCCAGAAAGTCTTTTACCGTCCTGATATCCTTAACTGAATAATCCCCAGAATTTGAAACACTGATGTAAGCCAGATACGCCTCACGTCCCTTACGAACCAACTTATCAGCCTTCAATGTAGAAATCACATTCGATAAGTAGTTTTGACGTTCCCTAATTATGATTACCTCACTGTCCTCCTCAATTCTTAGTAGAACCCTTTTTGTGGCACAGTCCAAACTCACTCGATGTTTGACCAACGAATCCATCCCCAGTATTAAGTCAAACTCCCCAAATGGAAGGTCCATCAGATCAGCCCTAAAGGTTACCCCTTGTACCTCTAAAGGGATGTCTGTAAACAATTTATTTACCCTTACTAATTGTCCCAGTAGACTAAGTACAGTGACCTCACTTGTAGTGCTCTCAGACACAGTATAAGCTATATAGGAGTGAGTCGGTCCTATATCTATTAGTGCAGTACAAGGTACATCATAAATAAAGAACGTACCCATGATAATGTCCGAAGCATCTCCATTCTCTTGGCAACATGCAGCATAAACTAAAGTCGTCTGCCTCGCCTCAATATGACCAGCAACTCTATGCCATGCTCTCTAACCACAGCCCAACCCATTACCACCTCTGGTCTGACCATGGCCTCTTGGTGGTTGCCGAACTATTCTCGTTGGTGGTGCGGTACCTGCACCCGAAGCTTGCATCAAATCAGACCTTCGCAGACACTCTAATACGGTGCTCTAATGAACCATACCTTAAACAAGCCCCAGTTCTTTTCCAACACTCGCCTTGATGGCGTCTACCACAATCAGTAAATGGTAGCTGTCCAGTAGCAACAATAGGAGCCCTAACTCTGATCGGCTCATCAACTCTAGCCTTTTTCTTAGTCCTCTGAATGGAACTCAAAAGCTCCGAATCCCTCTTATTCCTACCTCTCTCTCTATCATTATTCTACGTTCAGTGCACTTTACTTCCTCGGTGATCTTCGCCTTATCAACCAGTGCAGCAAAATCTCTCTCCCTCTGTGGAGCTATCAGAACCCCCAGATTATCCCTAAGACCATCCTCGAAGCAAACACATCGCTCGTACTCAGTCACCACCATAGCACACGCATAGCGGCTTAATCGTAAAAACTCGACCTCATACTTGGCAACTAATCTGTCCCCCTGAGTCAAATTCAAGAACACTCTCCTACGAGCATCCACATAGCTGGCCTCCACATATTTCCCCTGGAAAGTGGTCTTAAAGAACTTCCAGGTCAGTTAATCAGGCTGAGTGCCCTCCTTAACAGTGAGCCACCACTGATAAGCATCATCACATAGCAGCGTTACAACACCCTTCAACTTCTGCTCAAGGGTGCAGTCCAGGTCGTCCATAACCCTTTCTCTGGCCTCAATCCAGTATTCTTTCATATTAGGGTCAACTCCAGCAATACCCCTAAAAAGCTCAGCTCCGTTAGACCGGAGTCGTTTAGTAACCGACCCGCGGCCTCTAGCTCCAGTATTGGGCCCAGTGACCCTCTCTAAAATCTTTAACATGGCTTGAGACAGTGTGCTGTCCCCAGCCGCACGATCATGAGACCCAGTTTCGATCACGGGTGAAGCCGGTGTCTCACTTTTATCAAAATTAGGCAAGTTCTCAGAAAATGAGGACCCAGCTTGAGCACCTCTACGGCCTCTACCACAGCCTCTTGTACCCCATCCGCGAGTACCTCTTGTGCTCATTGTCTATTCATGTTAATCTATATTTATAATTTTATGCTTCAATTTACAGTTCCAGTGCTTATTAACAGATATTTTATAAAAACAGTATTAGAAGTGTAACGTTTGTTTTCGTACAACGCAGTGTCTATCGGTTTTACTACAGTATCAATATACACTAACTTGAGTGTTTTCAGTACAGTCTATCTATAGTTGTCTCAGTATACACTACCCATAGCAGTTTTAGGATATACTACCAAAAATAGTTTCACTTACAATTTAAACAATTTATAGTTTCAGAAAACTTACTAGATTAGCGCCGGAGATTTGGTGTACCACACTTTCAATAAAACATTTAGAAAACAGTTCTCAAAAATCACGTCTTAAAAACCCACTTCCACAGCCGAGTTTTGCAACCTGACTCTGATACCACTAAATGTAACACCTCAAACCTGGCCTGGACGTTATGGCCAAATCTAGTGATGTCACATGGTAGTGTATTTGAAACCGTAGCTTGTGTTGGATAAACTGAAACTTTGCTAAATACATTTTCCATTTAGTGTTCTTTCATCATTATTGATTAATTCTAATATCGTGTTAATTAATCATTCGAAAGATTTCAAAATGTTTAATCTATGCGGAAGCTTTTAAACACAGATTGCGTAATCGTGACTATTTTGTTAAAACATGATACAAGTCATAAAGGCCCAACCCAAGCTCAAGAAAGTGATGGGCTCAAATTGCCACAAGGCCCAATAACGAGATCAAAGGCCCGACAAATGCGGTCCAAACTAAATGAGACCATTCAAGAGTTTGTTAGCAAGGCCTTAGATGCATACACGAGAGAACAAGAAAATCAAGATTCACTTTCTTGTTTTCAAGAAAATCAAGAAACTGAATCTTGGCCTAATTATGCTGTTCGAAGAGATTTCAAGAATCAAGAAAATCAAGATTTCAAATCTTGGAAATCTTGGTCCAAGAAACCAAATCTTGTAGCCAACACACATTGGATCTCCGTTACGAGCATCAACGACCCAATTTCGGAAGGAGATGGATCACGAGCCCAAATTCTTGAAGGCGAGGCCCAATAACCAAATTCCAGCCCAATCAAGAAATTCCTTCATACTTAGTTGAAAATCAGGCCAAAATGTCAAAGGGCCCAATTTATAAACATTTTAATTGTTTAATTTAATTTTTTAAGCTTCAGGAACATACATGTAAAATTCGGCCCAAAAACAGCCCATATATATGCTTGGCCGAATTTTCCTTTATTTATTCTATTAATTAGGTTTAATTTTATTAGTTACTTGTTAGATTAGGATTACTTGAGGCCTATTTAAAGGCATGGCCGGCCACCCCTTGTACATAACACTTAGATTCATTCTTAAATTTCAAATTTGAGAGAGCAGAATTTTCTTTGAGTTTTCTCCAAGATTTCTCTCTTGAGTTTTCTTTAGAAGTTGTTTTAACAATATTTTGATTGTGGGAGCCATCTTCAACCTTCTTCTTACCATCGATATTCTTTGGAGGGGAGATTAGAGCCGTTTGAAGAGATTTGTGAGATCTTTCGGGATTTCAAGGATTTTTAGGACTTATCTTTTATTCTTGCTGTTCAATTTCTTTTCTTTATTTCTTGCTGTTTCGTTTTATTTCTTTATTCCTATTTGTGCCGATTCTTTATCTCATTTGTTTGCTGTTCTTCTTTTGTTTTTCCAGCCATATTCAACTCAAAGAATCGAATTAAATCATCATTCATTGGCAGCAAAGAGTCATTCTCAAAAATCCCCAATTCCTAAGGTTTGGCCGATTGGATCTCTTTCAATTTGGGGATCAATTGATTGCTGGAAATTAGGCATTCTTGGCCGAATCAATCCCTTGGCAGATTCGCATCATTTCCATACTTTCAATTCCGTTTGATTCGCTTATTCTATTTCTTTGTTTCTTGCTGCTCTTTTAATTGAATTTGGGGAATTTCAATTCAATTATGATTTGCTTTTAATCTTGTTCTTTGTTTTGATTTCAGATCTGATTCGTCTAGAGCTTTCATAGGAGTTTCTCGTGACTTGGCAACTCGATCTTGGTCCGCGCGCAACCCTCATATCAAAACGTTTGGCTCTTTTGGAAACTCGAGTTTTCCTAAAACTAGTAGTTATAAATTGAAAATCTCAAATTTAAGAAAAATCCTTAGAGGCCATATTTACAATAAAATTCCCACATAAAAGTTTAAAAACCTAATTAAATACAAAATAGTAAAAAGGGGTCGTGTGGTCATCGCTGAGTCCTCCACCGCTCCGATTCGCCTAAGTCCGGGGATCACCTGTACAGATAAAATAGAAGGGTAAGTTGACAAAAACTCAGTGTGTAATCCCCATATAAACCAGCAGTCAGAATGCAATCATAGTCTGGGCCTAAGCTTGTTTCAGTAACAGTTTCAATTTCTGTTAGGGCCTTAGCCCATTACAGTATCCATATTTAGTACAGTAACAGATATGCAATATTAAATCCTACCCAGCCAGCCTCTACACTCCATGTGGGGATATAATCAACCCACCCATCCTTACACACCAAAAAGTACCGAATGTTGCACTAGACAGTGGTTTGCAGCTGAACTGCCAAAAAATTAGGCTCAAAGCCTTTCAGTGCCCTTCCTTCGAACAATATAAACCCCCACCCCAATGCAATGCCATGTACATATATGACATGCCAAAACATAATATCATGCTTAAAATCATGGCATACAGTATCAAACCAGTGGGACATCATCATGCTTGTTAATATGCATAATTGTATCAATCATATAGTCATTTCAGTCAATTAGGGATCTAGGTAAGCTTACCGATCCAATAGTAGGTCCCCAGTCGACTCGAGCGACCTGTGCAACCTTAGCAATTAAACAGTGAAAATAGGGGTTTATTCAATTAAAAACAAAAATTTGCCCAAGCAAAGGCTTGAACTTGGGACCTCGCAAACACACCCAGAACACATAACCAATAAAGCAGACAGATATTTTTATCACAAACATACAAAAATAAATATATAAGGGATTTTTAGGGCGTTACACAATTAAATTATGCATAAAGTTAATACAAAATAACATAAAATCACTTTCTTCATTAAATAATGCCCATTATTGAAATATAAACAAAATTCAATCAATTAGTGATCAAATACTCGGGATTTATATCATTTTTAAGTTAAAAAGTGCCGAAAACAATCATAAAAACCCTATATAAATTAAAGTTTACAGTGATCAAGCTAACCCTTATGTAGTACGATTATATCCCAGAAAGTTCCCCTAAAGCTAACAGACCTGAGGAGTTTTACAATTCCCACAGAGATAGGGGATATTCATTTTAGTAAAGATCAATGTGGTTTAGGAGCTAGCATAAATCTAATGCCTCTATCTATATACGAAAAACTCGGGCTAAGGGACCTGAAAAACACTCAGATCACACTACAGTTAGCTGACAAATCTTCAGTGCAACCAAAAGGAGTATTGGAAAATGTGTTGGTCAAGGTACGTAGCTTCATAATCTAAATATTAGATTTCGAGGAAGATTGTGAGATACCCATCTTGTTAGGCAGACCGTTCTTAGCAATGTGGATTTCTACCATTGATTTGGAAAAGAATGAATTAACTATTAGAATCAATGGTGAAATGGAAATTCTTAAATGTGGTCACCAACAAGATGAGATAGATAGAAAAACATTAGGAAGACAATGTTATAAAATATCTATAAAGATCCCTAAGAACCCTGAGTCAGGGGAAGTATTCTCTGTGATTAATGCAGGTTAATAAAGCAAGTTCAAAGAGTGGGACAAGCGCAGGAAAGTGGAATGGAATGATGGAAGCTAGATGAACATTGATTGAAATGAAATAGGAAGAGTATCCACAGGTACACTAATCGAGCTGACGGATGAATCTGGCTACAAGATCTAAAATATTTGTAATTAAAATTTAAACTTTTGTATATTATATTTAACTAATCGACTAGTTTAGACTTTAGCTATTATTAATTTTTTTAATTAGATAGAACCCGAGGCACTTTAAAATTTAGAAATTTAGGTTAAAACAGAGTTGGTGTCACAACACGGCATCCCCGTGTTGCAACACCGCATACAGAACAAAAAAATTGAGAAAATCGTGTCAATGTGTTTAAACTCTAGTTTAACCCGATTTTTAACTTAAAATTTTAAAATTTTAAACCTAAAACACTTTGAATTTTTTAAACTCTATCTAACTTTAAAACTCTCTCAAAAGCCTCCTAAATTTTTAAAACCCCCAAAACCTTCTTTTTCTTTTCTGCCTAGTTTGCTACAATTTTTTTCCTTTCCTTGTGTTTTTATTTGGTGCAGGCTGAGTACTCCGCATTAACTAAGAATTTGCAATAAGCTTTAGTAAGGAATCACAAACTTCTAAACTGAGGTTCAAGTTTCCTAACTATGAAGCAATCTATGAAGTCGTCCGAAAGAATATAGAAGACACACTGTATACGCAATACACAGAGCTTTGTACGAAATAAATAAGAGAGTAGAACAAACACTAACAAGAGAAGACTGCTACTTCGACCTCATCTCAAAGGAAAGCAAAGATGGCAACTTGAAAAGGAAATGGTGAGAGCATTCATCCAAAGTTGGATTAGATGATACACTGGATGCAATAGTCGGGCCAAGTTTTCCTAGAATTTGCACGGTAGAATAACATTAGAGTACAGAATTATTTGTCGAATATGTTCAGCCCAGTGCAGCCTAAGTAGGAAGAAAAGGAACAAGAAAGTGAAAAAGAGGAAAAGAGCGAGACTGAGGAAGGAAAGGAGCTGGATTTTGAGGAGGAAGAAGATGATTTACCTGCTAATTCTATTTTTTGAAAGGACTGTAATTAATTTTAGATAATTTTATTATTTTTAGGAATAGAATTAACAATAGGTTACTGTTTGTTTTATTTTTCTGTTCTAAGTTTTTTGTGTAAGAACTCCACATGAAAGAAGAACAACAATTTCATGCCTTTAGACCTAGCTAATTGCTTGCACTTAAGTAAATTTTGTTGCATTTTAGGACATTTTAGTTAGCATTTTTAGTATTGCATTAGGACTTGGACTACGTTGGAATTAGGTGCTATTAATCGCTTGCGGTGGATTTTTTTGTATGTTGGTGTGGTAGGAACAGGTTTTGGAATGAGGAAATAAATGAGTGAAGTTTTGTCATGGAAAAGTGCAAACAATTTGCAAGCACAGATGCCATGGCAATGTCGGAAGACCAAGTCAAGATTTTTCGCGCAACAGTCCTAGCTCAAATTCAAACTTGTACCAAATAAATCCCTCTAAAAGCAGAGAAGATTAACACGAGCTGCTAGCTGAACCTAGTCTAATCTATCTGTAAAAGCTGATGAAGGGAACCTCACAAATGGTGAACAAAAAAAAGTGGGAGAGATTCTTAGGCATGAATAAGTGTTCAGTTACGCAAAGGTAAGAAAGCCGAAAGCAGACCTTCTTAGCCATAACAGGATGTTGTGCTGCCGAACTATGGACTAGGCAAGCAAAAGCTATTTTCTGAAGTTCTTTCATTATTTCCATTTCCTTCGAAAGATTGAATTGAAGTAGTTGAACGTAATATCGGATAATATTTGGGTTTGGAATTTTATTTCTCAGCCCATGACCTAAATCTCATAGGGTTGGGATTACTTTTGATGAAACCTTAAACTATTTTTATGGATGCAGTATATATCTAATTTACTTTACTATTTTATTTTATTGTTCTTATTTCTTAATTAAGAAGCAAACGATATCTAGACATAGAAGACTGTTCCCATACTTATAAAATGATTCTAATTTCGAAAGGGTTGGATTGGTTGGATTAAAATGAAATAAAATGAGCAAGTATTCGATAAACACTTGTAGTCAATTCTAGACACAGTCACAATCATACAGATGGACCCATGCAAGATATCTAAAAAGCCTATAGACACAGGCAAGGTAACTTGAGGTTTTTCTCTCGGGAAAAGTAGATATGATTTTCCCAATGCATTATAGACTATAAGGGTTGATTAAAGGTAATCTCGACCTTCCGAATCAACTTCACTGTATTCTTATCCTTTGCCGTAGTAACTTTTCCACATCATATTTAGTTGTTTACTTCTTTGTTTACATTTTATTCGCATCATCACTCTCGTTATGACCATTACATTTCTGCTCTCACTCTTGCCATAGCATTTCCAAATATTCATCAATTCCATCTATCACATACATCGTCATTCCTTTGAATTATCACAGCATACTTACCTTAGTTTACCATACCATCTTATTCATCAGTCTTGCCATAACATTAAACATATTACAATAACTTGACTATTTTTGTGCCTTAATTTGGTTCTCGTGGGAACGATACTCACTCATCACTTTATTACTTGAATCAACGTGTATACTTGCAGAGAATCACACATCATTTTACACGCAACAAGTTTTTTACTTAGTAGGTTTATTTAACTTAGTGTATTTACTTTTTATAGGTTTGCAATTAGTGCATAAGAAGAGGCATTCTTACTAACACAGAATACCTTCTTGACCTGGAGATTGATAGAACCTTGCAGAGAAAGAGAAAAGAATTGAGAAAAATGGCTGGAAACAAGAATGATCTTAATGGTAATCCAAGTGATTGCAATGAAAATACTCCCATTAGACGTGTGGTGGATGATCGAGATAGGCCACTTAGAGAGCATGTCATCCCAATTCTAGATGATCTGAATCTGGGGATAGCTAGATGAAATGTTCTAGATGTTACAAACTGGAGGACAGTTAGTTGGACTCCCCATTGATGACCCACAATTACATTTAAGACTCTTTCTAGAAGTATGTAATTCACTTAAATAGCAGGGTGTTCCTGAAGACGCCTTGAGACATAAGCTATTCCTGTATTCTTTAAGAGATTGTGCAAGAGCATGGCTAAATTATTTACCATCGGGAATAGTGGCATCATGGAATAATCTTTGACAGAGATTCTTGCTACGATATAACCCGCCTACTATGAATGCCAAGTTTAGAAATGACATCAATTTTTTTCAAAAATTAGATGATAAAATGCTATATGAAGCTTAGGAATGATTTAAGGAGTTAATTTTGAAATGTCTGATGCATGGATTCTAGTACTAGACTTAAATGGAGATTTTTTATAATGTGTTGAATGTGCATACAAGGATTGTAGTTGATACGTTTGCCAACAGTACTTTGTTAGATAAAACTTATAATGAAGCATATGAGATTTTGGAAAAGATTACAAACAAAGATTATCAGTATCTAACCACGAGAGTTGGGATGGGTAAGAGAGCTGCTGGTACCATAGAGCTTGATGCAACCACTTCGTTAACGGCCCGAGTATCTTCTCTAGCTAATATGATTAAAACCATGAAAAATCCAATTGTAGTCCATGAGATGAAATCAGTAGAATTCTCATGTGTTTATTGCAGGGAAAATCATGTGTTTGAAGAATGCCCATCAAACCCAGGTCAATATACTACATAGGTATTCAGATAGAAATAGCAATCCATACTCCAACACCTACAATTTAAGGTGGAAGCAACATCCGAATTTTAGTTGGAGTAATCAAGGTGCAGGAAATTTCAACAATGCCGTAAGATAGAATGTCAACAATGCACCTCCTAGTTATGTTCAACCTATGCCGAGGAAAAATACTCAACACGGTCAAGCATCGTTTTCTACTTCCATTGAAGTTTTGTTAAAGGAATATATGGCCAAGAATGATGTTGTAAATTAGATTCAGGCTACATCTCTCCGAGCACTTAAAAATCAAGTGGGGCAAATAGCAAATGCTTTAAATTCAACGCCACAAGAAGTATTGCCAAGTGATACCAAGAATTCAAGAACACAAGGCAAGGAGCAGTACAAGGCTATCACCCTTAGAAGTGGGACTTAGTTGATTGAGGTTGTTCACAATGCCCTAATAAGAGAGGATAATGCACGTAACAACATAGAAAAGATCCCAGAACCATTTAAAAAACATACTACACTTGTAAAAGGTAAGCAGAAGAATGTTGTGGCAGAGTCAGATCGTACTGCTAATAAAACTGCCACAGTAAAACAATATCAGCAACCTAAAGGAAGACCACCTTTACCTTTGCCTCCGTGATTTCATAATTCCAAACAAGATGCTCAGTTTAAAAGATTTTTAGAGGTCTTGAAGTAACTCCATATCAACATACCACTGGTTGAAGCTTTGGAGCAAATTCCCAATTACGTGAGATTCATGAAAGATATACTGTCGAAGAAGCCCACATTGGGAGAATTTGAGACTGTTGCTCTTACTGAAGGGTGCACAGCAATATTGATGAATAAGTTACCTCCAAAGTTAAAGGACCCAGAAGTTTCACTATCCCATGTTCAATTGGAAATCATTATGTAGGAAAAGTATTATGTGATCTAGGTGCAAGTATAAATCTAATTACTCTGTCTATTTCTAGGAAGTTGGGGATCGTGAAAGCGAGACCTACCACAATGATGTTTTAATTGGCTAATTGATCTTATGCCCGTCCAGAAGGTAAAATTGAAGATATATTGGTAAGGGTAGATAAATTTATCTTTCCTACAGATTTTCTTATTTTAGAATGTTAATCTAACCATGATATACAAATTATTCTTGGAAGACCGTTTCTTGTTACTCGCATGACCATAATTGATGTGTAGAAAGGCGAGCTAACCATTAGAGTAAATGACCAGCAGGTTACTTTTAATGTGTTTGATGCGTTAAAATGGGTGGATGAGAATGAAGAATGTCACACCATTGACTTGATAGAAATAGCAGTGGACAAATTTGCAAAATTTTTCTATGGCAACTTTGACAGTGAAGACGATTTGTTGGAGTAAGGTGACACAGTAAGTTTTGAAGAGTTTGGTGAATTTATGGAAGCCCAGTAGATACTGGATAGGCCAGGGACAAATTTTAAATCCCTGAATTTATCATATTGATCTTTTAAGCCTCCTAAACCATCTATAGAGAAATCTCCCGTACTAGAGTTAAAGCCTCTGCCATAACATTTGAAATATGTGTATTTGGGAAATAACAGTACTTTGTCGGTTGTAATTTTTGCTAAGCGAACACCAGAGTAAGAGGATAGGTTGTTAGAAGTGTTATGGGGATCTAAAATAGCATTGGGTCAGACCATTACAGTAAATTGAATAATAGAGACGACTGAATCCAACTATGAAGGAAGTTGTTAAGCAAGAAATTATCAAATGACTTGATGCTAGCATTATTTACCCAATTTCAGACAGCTCGTGGGTAAGTCCTATGCAATGTGTGCCCCAAGAAAAGGCGTGTCACGGTAGTAAGTAATGACAACAATGAGCTCATATCGTCCCATATAGTTACAGGATGGAGAATGTGTAAGGACTGCCGCAAGCTTAACAAGGCAACTAGGAAGGATCATTTCCCTTTGCCTTTCATTGATCAAATGTTGGACAGATTAGTTGGTAAGGCTTTGTTATTGCTTCCTAAATGGTTATTCAGGATATAATTGGACTGCCATAGCACTTGAAGATCAAGAGAAGACAATTTTCACATGTCTATAAGGTATTTTTTCATTCAGCGGATGATGTTCAGATTATGCAATGCCCTGGCAACTTTCCAACGCTACATGATAGCATATTCTCGGACATGGTGGAAATTTTCCTTAAAGCTTTTCTGGATGAATTCTCTGTGTTCAAAAATGATTTTGAAGATTGCTGAAGGAATTTTGAGATGGTTTTATGTCACAGTGAAGAAACGAATCTAGTTTTAAACTAGGAAAAATGCCATTTCATGGTCTATGAAGGCATTGTTGTAATAGCTTAATTTAAGTGAAATAGAATAGTGGTTTCAAGACCACAAATTTGACATCAAAAAATATATTTTATTATTATCTTAATGTCTGTTGCATGATAGTAGCATCGTATAAAAATTTTGTGAAGAAATTTTATCGTTTGTATGCTTAATTTGATAAAAAGAACTAAATCGCATAAAGTGCAAAACTTATGTTTTATTAGAAAAAGGTGTCAATTTGCTATGAAATTGAAACATAAGTGGCCTTATATGGTAATTAGGCCATAATTATATTTAGTGGACAAATTTGGACATAAATTAAGCATTTTAAAGGTATATAAGTAAGGTTAATATGGTAATTAATAAAATAACTTAAAATAAATTATGAAAAAGAAAGATATCATCTTTCTTTCTTCTCCCTCCAACCAAAATTAGAAACTAGGAAGCCATTAAAGACCATTCAAGCATTCGGCCAACACTCACTAATGCATGTAAGTGTTTTTTTTTGGTCGATTTTTAATGATTTCTATGTTTTTGGAGTCGTTATAGCTTAATCTACCTAGCCCGGGGACTAATTGTAAAATTGTTAGAAGTTTAGGGTTTTACCATGAATATATGTTAGTTGTTTTTGATGTTTGAAGGATGGAAATGAATATTTAATGATAGTTGAGAAACTTTTGTAAAGGAATTTTTGATGAGATGTTCGATGAAATTTTCATTGAAGGATTTAATTGAAAAATAGAAATATGTTCATGGTAAAAATGTGAACTAAATGGAAACTAGGGCTTCCTAGGGACTTAATCAATATTCGGCTAGCATGGGTTGGTACTAAATTGCATGAATTTTCATTTTTTATGAGCTAGGGACAAAATTGTAATGAATTCAAAATTTTAGGGGTAAAAGCATAATTTTTCCAAAATATGGTTTTTGGATTAAATTGAATAGAATGAAATTTGAATGAGCTAAATTAAATTATATAGATCAAGAAAAGCAACGTACGGATTTAGATCGGGGAAAAGAAAAAGTATTGGATTAATCGATCATATTTCTCTATTCGTGTTTGAGGTAAGTTTGTTAATTTAATTAGCATTGAATTATGTTTGATTTAAATGCTTCCATGTTATATATATTGATATTACGACTCTACGGAATTATCCAACAAAGTTTCGGTATCTTTCGGATTCTGTTTGAACCTTAGGAATATATGGGATACAAATGACATGTCATTAAGGGTTACCATGTTTTGGGTGTTGGTTTGATACGTCCTGTCGGTGGTTGAGTTTTTGGCATGTGTTGTGGTTACTTTGCAGCTTGTGTGAGCAGCACCGTGTAGCTACATCCTGACTAACAGCTTGTGTGAGCAGACCCACTTATGGCTCGAGAGAGAGCATTTATATGAGATATGAGATAGTAGCGATTTCGACCATGTATTAGCACATATTGTACAAGATTCCCAAGTATTCGATATTATTCTAGTGGTTGAACGGGTATGAAAAAGGGAAGGTTCGATAAATGCTTCAATAAGTTATGCTATGAAAGTATGAAAAGGTATGAGTTGATGATATTTGAAATATGCTTAGCCATATGCTTGAAACTATGAATGCTTATAAGTTATGTGTATAAAAGCTATGATGTATTGAGATGATTTGCTAAGCTATGTGGTTATCTAGCTTGAAAAGTTCTTGTTGCTTGGGCTAATGCCAAGTCATTTTGGATTGTCTCAAATTGTTTTTATGCTTATAAATTGAAATGGTAAGCTTTGTTTATGAATTACAAACTTACTAAGCATAATATGCTTACTTCGTGTTATTTTCCTCTGTGTTTCTAGATAGTGGAAAGCTCGTTCGGGTTAGAAGTTTGTTGAAGATCCATCACACTATCCATCGGCTAAATTGGTAGATTTCGATGATTTTGAGTCAAGGTTATAATGGCATGTATAGGTGTTTTGTTTGGTGAATTTAGCCATTGTATGTGGCTTGTATATATTGACATATTGGTTTATGAGCTACTAGTTATGATATTATGAATCTACGGTATTTTGTATGGTTGTTATTTTTATGAGTAGGTGGTTAATATAATGGAATTGAAATGAAGCTTATAATTGTCTTTTATGAATTGTTGGTTTGTTTGGATTGAGATAGTTCATGATGTGGTTAGTGACTAGATTTGGTAGTTTGAATGTGGTTGGCTTTGAGACAAAATGGTAAGGTGTATGATGGAAAGGGAAAATGGCCAAAATGGTGCTTATTATGCTTATATTTGGTATATAAAGATTGTGGCAATTGTTGCACTGAGATTGTTCAATTAGTAGTTTAAATGATTAATGAAATGGATAGTTGTTTAGGTAAGTTTGATTGTGGAAGTTGAGGTTCCATTTTGGCATATTGGTTGTATGGATAGTTTTTAGTTTGTTTAAGCTTAAATTTGCATATGTTAAGTGAGTTTTTAATTCTTGATTATAGGTATTTTTGGCTTGTGCAAGTGGTAGGAAATTGGGTGAGAAAAATGTCTTAAAAATGGCCTATTTTTCATCGACATGGGCGTGTGTCTCAGTCGTGTTTGAAGATTTATGCCTTGAGGGCTCGTAAAAGGGACCGTATGTATGTTTTTGGTTGATGTTGTTATGATTTACATTGTGATTTGTTTATGATAATAAAATGTTCCTTGTATGAGGTTATGCTTTGGTAATGCTCAGTAGCTCTCATCCGGCAACAGATATGGGCTAGGGGTATTACATTGTCATGGGACATAGTGTGTCACAACAAGGAATTGAAATAGATAAAGTGAAAATAGAAGTGATAAAAAATTTGCCACCGCCCACCAGTGTTAAGGGGATTAGAAGATTTCTAGGACACACGGGATTTTATAGAAGATTTATTAAGGAATTTTTGAAAATCTCTAAACCCTTGTGTACTTTACTTGAATAGAATAAACCTTTTAATTTTGATGATCAATGTTTGCAGGCTTTCGAGGAACTCAATAAGTGAGTTGTAGCAGCACCAATTGTGGTTGCCCCAGAATGAACATTGCTCTTTGAACTCATGTGCGACGACAATGATTATGCTATGGGAGCAGTCTTGGGTCAAAAGAGAAACAAGGTACTACATGCAATATATTATGCTAGTAAGACGTTGACATAGGCTCAACTTAATTATACCACTACAAAGAAGGAATTATTGGCAGTGGTTTTTGCATTTGATAAATTATGTTCTTATTTAATAGGATCAAAGGTCACAGTCTACACAGATCACTTGACTATCAAGTACTTGGTATGGAAGAAAGATGTCAAGCCGAGATTGATTAGGTGGATACTCTTGTTATAAGAGTTTGATTTGGAAATTAGAGATCGGAAGAGAACCAAAAATCAAGTAACTGACCATTGTCAAGAATTGAATCGGGAAATAACGATGAAAGCAAGAAACTTATTAAGGAAGAATTCCAAATGAATAGTTGATCATTGCCAAGGCATTACCTTAGCATGTCGACATAGTAAACTTCTTAGTAAGTGGTGTAATGCCACCTAACTTCAATGCTCATAAAAGATGAAAATTTCTTCACAATGCCAAATAGTACTATTGGGATGAACCATTCTTATTCAAGCATTGTGCAGATCAAATAATTCAGAAGTGTGTCTCTAACGATGAGATGTATAGTATCTTACAACATTGTCAATCAGCCCTATGTGAAAGACATTTTGGAGGAATGGAAATAGCTGCGAAGGTACTCTAGTCAGGATTCTATTGGCCAAGTTTATTTAAAGATGCTCATGAATTTTATAGGTCGTGTGATCGTTGTCAGAGAACAGGAAATGTGTCTAGAAGAAAGGAAATGTCGTTGCAAATTATATTAGAGATTGAACTATTTGATGTATGGGGAATAGAGTTTATGGGTCCAGTTCCACCATCTGTGGGCAAGCTATCTATACTTTTGACAGTAGACTATGTTTCTGAGTGGGTAGAAGCAGTAGCCCTAGCCTCTACTGATGCTAAGCCAATATTGTAATTTTTGCATAAGAACATTTTCACACAATTTGTTACACTAAGAGACATTATCAGTGATAAGGGATCCCATTTTGATTACAAAATAATGACCAATGCCTTGTGCAAGTATGGCTGAAACATAAAATTGCCACAACATATCACCCTCAAACGAATGGCCAAGCTGGAATCTCTAATAGAGAAATCAAACAAATTTTGAAAAGAATGGTGAATCCATCTCGAAAGGACTGTTCTACTAGATTGGATAAAGCTTTATGGGCATACCAAACTGCATTTAAAACACCGTTCGAGATGTCACCTTTTAAACTTATTTACGAAAAGCTATGTCATTTGCCTATTGAACTTGAGCATAAAGAGTTTTGGGCAATTAAAAAGCTGAACATGGATTGGGCTGCTGTTGGCAGCAAGAGATTGCTAGAATTGAATGAGATGGAAGAGTTTTGAACACAAGCATATGAGAATGCTCGTTTGCATAAAAAAAACCAAGCGATGGCATGATGCCAGAATTTTGCCAAGGCATTTTGAATCTGGACAACAAGTATTATTGTTCAATTCTAGGCTCAAATTATTTCCTGGTAAGTTAAAATCATGATCGTTAGGACCTTTTGAAGTAATTCAAGTGTATTCACATGGTGTTGTTATTGTTAAAGACCTAAGAACAGGGACTACGTTCAAGATTAATGGACAACACTTGAAGCATTATTGGGGTGATCCTATAGAGCGTGACAAGCAAAGCGTTAGCCATTGTGATGTTTGATTTTTTTTTTGTTTTCTTTAATATGTAGTTATTTCTATTTTATTTCCCATTGCTATTTTATTTTTATTCACTTTATTTTTAATACAATTTCATTTCTATTTTATTATTATTTTCCATTCCTTATAAACTGACATCATTATCCTTTTTTTTATTTTCTTCAAACTATTCACGTTTCCCACTTCTCACAAAGTTCACATTTTTATGATTTTATCATCTTCAACCTCTCTGCTATTTGTTGTTTACTCCATTATTTTTCTTTTCTATTTCCCTGACTTTCTTTTCATGGCTCGTGTAAAGAGTACTTCTAAAATAGTAGAATCTTCGAGTCCTGGCGCCTCGAAACTGAAGATATTCTTCAATGATGCTTCCACAAGGTATTGATTAAATGCTAACAATACATATTTTATGTAATTTAATTGGTCAATTTGCGAGAATGCACCACTGATTTTTCCATGTTTAACTTGAATTTTATATAGGTGTACAATTTGGGGTCAAAAGAGAAAAAGTAGAAGCAATTGGGCTAGATTGAAGAAATGAGCAAAGAAGGCGGGCCAAAGAAGAATTTTTCCAAGATGTAATTAGCTGAAATTCTATGTTGACTTAGTGGGAGATTATGTAGGGATTTTTATATCATGGAATATTTTATTTCCTTGATTTTCTATGGTCAGTGGCTCTTAATTTGGCAAAACCACTAGTATAAATAGGGGCTACTATGTTCATTCCTTCAATCAATTCATTAATCAAGTCTTTCATCAATTGTTTTTCATCAAGATTTCAATCAAGCCTTTTTCATCTCTTGAATACAATCTTTCTTTCCTTGCAAATTTATTTTCTGTCATAAGTTCCTCATATTTTTCCATTTATTTTCAGCTTTGGAAATACTGCATCAAACCTTGCGTCACCCACACCCACCTACATTCATTTCTTTTTCATTTATTCAACCTTCTCCAATTATGCCCAATACCAACATGCCCCAAACCTTAGTCAACTAAATCCATTTCAGCTTTAGGTTGGAGTTAGCCTCGTCAAGACCGTGAGTTACGAACCCGAGCAATTTAACTCCTAAATTCTAGTACTTATTATTTCTAAGGATTAAGAGTATGATTTTGTCAACTCACAAAGTCAAAACAACACTAAGTAAAAAAAATGTCGTTTGTGTTATGTGGTTAGACATACAGTTGGAATTCCGAAAGGATCGATTGTCTAATCGATTTTCTGTGAACACATTGGCGTGCCAAGTGGGGATTGCTGTTTGGTTCTGTTAAGGGAAGTAGTAACCGGATTTAAATGTCCCACACGGTTGAGGGCATTTGATACGAGTCACAAAGGCCCAACTCAAGCTCAAGAATGTGATGGGCGCAAATTACCACAAGGCCCAATAACGAGGTCAAAGGCCAAACAAATGTGTTCAAAACTAAGTGGAACCATTCAAGAATTTATTAGCAAGGCCTTAGATGCGTATACGAAGGAAAAAGAAAATCAAGATTCACTTTCTTGTTTTCAAGAAAATCAAGAAACTGAATCTTGGTCCAATTTTTCTGTTTTGAGCGATTTCAAGAATCAAGAAAATCAAGAAAATCAAGATTTCAAATCTTGGAAATCTTGGTCCAAGAAACCGAATCTTGCAGCTAAGGAGCATTGGATCTCAGTTATGAGCATCAACGAACCAATTTTGGTAGAAAACGGATTACAAGCCCCAGTTCTTGAAGGAAAGGCTCAATAAGACGTTCCAAGCCCAATCAAGAAATTTAAATTAGACGTAGTTGAAAATCAGGCCAAATTGTCAAAGTGGCTCAATTTGTAAAATTTTAAATACCAAGTTTTAATTTTTAGACTTTATGATTTAATTCCTATGTAAAAAAATTCAGCCCAAGCAGCCCATTAAAAGCCTTAGCCGAATTTCCCCTTGAAATTAGTAATTAGGTTTATTTTAGATTTCCTAATAGGGTTAGAAAAATAGTTAGGAGGCTTCTATTAAGGCTTGATCGGCCACCCTTATGAAACACATTGATTATACATTAAAGTCAGATTTTTTTTGAGAAAAAATTCTCTTTGAGTTTCTCCAAGAATTTTCTCTTGAGTTTTCTTTAGAAGTAGTTTTAACAATCTTTTTGATTGTGAGAGCCATCTTCAGCCTTCTTCTTGCCGTTGTTCCACATTCGAGGGGAGATTACAGCCGTTTGAAGGGAGTTGTGAAATATTTATCGATTTCATGGCTTCTTAGGACTTTTCTTTATTTTTCTTGTTGTTTATTTCTCTTTAAATTTTCTGCTTGTGCCGATCTATTGATTAACTTGTTTTGACCTCTTTGTTGTGTTTCCAGCCATTACACTCTTCAAGAATCTGATCGGCACCCTTCTTGGCAGCAAGAAACGTTCCTTAGTCATCTTTTTTTCATTGATGTTGTCGTCCTGTCATCCTAACTCTGATTCAATTTGTTTTGCTGGACTTTGAATTTAATTTGCTATTTTTGGTGTTATTCTTTTTAGATTCAACTGTTTAGAGTCTCTCTTGAATTCAATTTCTTGTTCTTGGCTTCCAAGAATAGTTATTCATAAGTGTTTTTGATTCTTGGCTGATCCTTTATTGTTTTGGGTATTTTCGTTTCAGATTTAATTGATTCTAAACTTAATTTTCCATTTCGTTTTAGATCAAAGCGTTTAGTGTGTTCATAGGAGTTTCCCGTGACTTGACAACTCGATCTTGGTCCGCACGCAACCCTCTATCATTTCGTATCAGATTTTGGGCGTTTTGGGTGTTCTTAGGTGATTTCTAAACTGATCTCATTTTAAAAATAGTAAACAGCAGTTTTTACCCAGAAAAATTTTTGGAAAAAAATTCATTTGAGTGGGAAAACGTTTTCCGATTGGTCTGAAATTTTACATGCATATTTTTGGCACTGTGATAGAATATTAGAAAATATTCCCCACAAAAAAATCAGTAGAAAAAGTCAAAAAATTTGAAAAAGATGAAATCAATTAAAAATTTAAAAAATATTCAGCGGGTTGAGTTTAGTGCCGAAACTTTCTAGATCAAATATAAAATATTTAAGGACATTCCAGTTTAAATTTCGTGATTTTTGGAGATCGGGAACACCTTGAACGAAGTTGTCAAGTTACTCCGCAGTTTTTCTGGTTTTCAGGTTTCAGCAATTTTTATTGATTCTTAGTTGTAGGTTTTCATTTGTTTTTCTTTTATTATTCCTTTACACTATCTAACACCTTCTTGTTTTTTGTGTTAGTAGGATTAAAAAGTGTGCACAATTCTTCCTCGGTGCGACACAAATCAATTGGTGTCTCGTCACTTTTTTGGGCTCCTAGTGCAATTAGGATTATTTGGTAGTTACGGTTCATCCACTTTCTAAATTGATTGATATAGACTCTACTAAAGAACTCACAAGACTGAATTCTACCTCTTTGAGAATTTGATTTTCCTTTTTGAGTGATTAACGGTGAGGTTTGTTAATTTTTTTTGGAGTGTTGAGTGTTTGTTTTGCAAGTATTCCAAAAGAAAAAAATAAGATGCATAGAATTGGTCAATTTGATGATGACCATGATGATGTCCATGATAAATTTAAAGAGATCCAACAATAGTTAGACGAACGGGCTGCTGCACTCAAACAAACAAATGCCATACTTCGAACATTGAGTGCTACTATCAATGAGATGCGATTGGACCGGGTGGAGAAAAGATCCCAACGAGGACAACTTAATTCAAGTGAAAGGGCAAAAATGAGAGCGCCAAGAAGATGAACATCCAACGAATATTCGAGAAGAGATTCATATCATGATTCTTATTCAACGAGAAATTCAAGACGATACAAAGCAAGTTTCGAGTGTGAAGTTTTCCAAGGTGACGAACAAGAAATCACAGTAATCCTTCGTATGCCCCAAGGAACTCGTCCATTGAGAATCAATTTCGAAAAAGTGATCATTGTTCGTATGCAAGTTATTCCGTACATACCTAACGAGCGTCTTTTCTTTCTAATTCATTTGTAACATCTTTATCTTGTAATGAAAGGAACACAGAAAAAGAAATCGAAAAAGAAAAAGAGAATGAAAAAGAGAAAAAAGAGATTGAGAGTGAAAAGGAATGTGAAACAGACAAGAAAAGTGAAAAAGAAATTGAAGAAAGAAGAGAAAATGAGTTAGAAAAAGAAACAAATGAAAAAGACGAGGAACGGGTAGTGAGGAATGTTTCCACTAACCAAGATATGAATTTTTGTTGTGTTGCTACTTTTCAGGTTCTCGAAAGACCGAAAGATAACTTTCAACTTCAATACCTTTCCGATGAAAGACGCTTTCATACGATCAACATAGGCAAGGTTGAAGATGAAATCACACTACATGAGCCCGAAGGTAAGCGAGGTAAGGAAATTTTAGCAACCGAGTCCCGTGCAGATTTGAAAATTATTGATAAAACTTTTGGTGACTTAGTTCTTAAAAGATCCCCTCATTTTGATCCGATTAATTGTTATTCTTCGATTGTGGTTGATAAAGTCATTAAGAAATGAAGCATGAGTTGTTATTCTCTTGATTTGCCTTGTGTAAAATCCGCGAATTTGTGCAAATCTGTTTTGGAGAATAAAAAAAGTTTTGAATGTATGTTGGTATGTATGCGAAAATCCTCATGGTTTAACTTGATTGGTTTAATGAAATATTTGTTACAGTTCGGCATGACTAATCAAAATCAAGTTTTTAAACCCGAAATCTGTTTTGGTATATTTTGTTGGAAAATCAAGCATCATTTATTGTGTGCAAATACTTTCTATTGTTTTGATACTTGGTTTTTGAAAAAGGTAACGAAATTTGCCAAATTTGTTTTCAATTTATATTCGTGCCTTAAACAGTTTCTGTGGTTGTACATGAAGTTTGAGTTCCATTTGACAAAGGTTAACTCAACAACAGAGCTTTGACTACACTATGCCCCCAATGAGTGAAGGTTTGTACTAAATGGAAAAGGTAAAATCGATCCTTATTCTTCTGCTTATAAAGGTAAGATGCTTGAAACTTTTGAAACAGTTTTGTACTCCTCGGATAGTGACAAAGATCGTGTTGATGATTTAATTTTTGTAAAACACTTAGATTGGAACGTGCTTGACTGTCCTATTTTATTTATTGATGATCTATCTGTTTTGATGGTTGATAAAAAGATTATTGTTTTTGATAATTTTTATGATGCATGTGTGAGTGAATCTATAGCCCGTCGATTAATGCATGGTATGATTGTGCAACTCTGTGAACTGTGGAACCTTTTCAAATAACTACTTGTGACGATTACGTTTACCATTTGATTTATTACTCACGATTTATTCATGGTTTGTGGAAAAAATTTGAGATGGTTGAATGCCTTAAAACATGTCCATCTTTGTTTCGAATATTTGACGAGGAATTAGCAAGTAAATTAGCTTGTTTGCATGGTAATCTGAATCTGTCCATTCGCATGCGTTATACTTGTTTTGTTATGCTTATGATTGGACATCAAGTTTGTTTGCGTTGCTATTTACTAACTTATCGCTATTCTTTTCAGTGGACTCAATTACCATTAGTCCCGTTCGATCGAGGAAAGTCGAGTAAGAGGAGCTATGTTCGAGTGAACCAACGCATCGACTTGAGAACAAGTCGCTTCGAAGAAGGGGGGATGATACGACCATGCCCTGAAAATGCCCTTGGTTCAGTTCATCAAGCGCCATTCGAAAACTTTCGCAAGCTGAATTAACTTGTTCCAGCTCCATGGAGTTCAATTCGAGCTGATTCTAGCTCGTTGAGCTTAATTTTCTTTTATTTAATTTCATGCATTTTTAATTTGCTGGAATAAATTAAATGAGTTAGTTTATTACATTTAGTTCAGCTAAAATAAGTGTTAGAATTAATTTTAGTTCAGCTTAAATAAGTGTTAGAAATTAATTTGTTTAAATTTGGACAAATTTAATTATTTGTGTTTAATGTGTTTCATGCATGCTTTTAATATGTTTAGTTATTACATAGCATAAATAAGCCTGTTTCATTACATCTAATTAATGTGTCTTGTTTTTGATTTAATATGTCTAAATTCAACCGAATTTTACTTTGTCTTGCTGCTGAATTCATTGTGTCTTGAGCTCATTCAATTTGCTGAAAGACCAAGTTGGATCCAAGAGGCGATGGGCCTTTCCAAGTACTTGAGTGGATCAATGATAATGCATACAAAATTGATCTACCCGGTGAGTACAATGTAAGTTCTACTTTCAATGTGGCTGACTTATCTCCATTTGATTTTCTAGATTTGAGGACGAATCTTTTTGAGGAAGGGGGAATGATATGAGTCACAAAGGCCCAACTCAAGCTTAAGAACGTGATGGGCACAAATTACGACAAGGCCCAATAACGAGGTCAAAGGCCAGGCAAATGCGTTCAAAACTAAATGGAACCATTCAAGAATTTATTAGCAAGGCCTTAGATGCATATACGAAGGGAAAAGAAAATCAAGATTCACTTTCTTGTTTTCAAGAAAATCAAGAAATCGAATCTTGGTCCAATTTTGTTGTTTTGAGCAATTTCAAGAATCAAGAAAATCAAGATTTCAAATCTTGGAAATCTTGGTCCAAGAAACTGAATCTTGCAGCCAAGGCGCATTGGATCTCAGTTACGAGCATCAACGAACCAATTTTGGTAGAAAATGGATCACAAGCCCAAGTTCTTGAAAGCAATGCCCAATAAGACGTTCCAAGCCCAATCAAGAAATTTAAATTAGACTTAATTGAAAATCAGGCCAAGTTGTCAAAGTGGCCCAATTTGTAAAATTTTAAATACCTAGTTTTAATTTTTAGACTTTATGATTTAATTCCTATGTAAAAAAATTCAGCCCAAGCAGCCCATTAAAAGCCTTGGCCAAATTTCCCCTTGAAATTAGTAATTAGTTTTTTTTTTAGATTTCCTAATAGGGTTAGGAAAATAGTTAGGAGGCTTATATTAAGGCTTGGTCAGCCACCCTTATGAAACACATTGATTATACATTAAAGTCAGATTTTTTTTGAGAAAAAAATTCTTTTTGAGTTTCTCCAAGAATTTTCTCTTGAGTTTTCTTTAGAAGTAGTTTTAACAATCTTTTTTATTGTGGGAGCCATCTTCAGCCTTCTTCTTGCCATTGTTCCACATTCGAGGGTAGATTAGAGCCGTTTGAAGGGAGTTGTGAAATCTTTATCGATTTCATGGCTTCTTAGGACTTTTCTTTATTTTTCTTGTTGTTTATTTCTCTTTAAACTTTTCAGCTTGTGTCGATCTATTGATTAACTTGTTTTGATCTCTTTATTGTGTTTCCAGCCATTATACTCTTCAAGAATCTGATCGGCACCCTTCTTGGCAGTAAGAAACGTTCCTTAGTCATCCTTTTTAATTGATCTTGCCATCATGTCATCCTAACTCTGATTCAATTCGTTTTGCTGGACTTTGAATTTAATTTACTGTTTTTGGTGATATTCTTTTCAGATTCGGCTGTTTGGAGTCTCTCTTGAATTCAATTTCGTGTTCTTGGCTTCCAAGAATAGTTATTCATAAGTGTTTTTGATTCTTGGCTGATCCTTTACTGTTTTGGGTATTTTCGTTTCAGATCTAATTGATTCTAAACTTAATTTTCTGTTTCGTTTCAGATCCAAGCGTTTAGTGTGTTCATAAGAGTTTCTTGTGACTTGACAACTCGATCTTGATCCGCGCGCAACCCCCTATCAACATTTGTAATACCCCAAAAATTACTACAGTAAGAATGTAAGATAATATCCTTGATATAGTAAAATAAGGAAATAAAGTGATAAAAAGGATAATATTGAGTTATGTCAACATTGGGAAGTATATTATGACATACTAATTCACGAAAGGATTAAATAGCAAAAGTGAGAAAAGTTTTGTTGCCCAAGAGTAAATACTCAAAATTTGAGGGGTTAAAGTGTAAATACAAAAAATTTGAAGGACCAACAATGTAAATATTTAAGGGTGGAATAATCTAGAAACTAAGGAAAATGGATGAATTAGGCTCAAATTGAAAAGGTGAAGAATTTTGAGGGACTAAATTGTAATTTTACCAAATTAAGTGATGACTCAAGGATAGAATTTCAAAAGATTATAAAGGGCAAAATGGTCAAATAGTGAGAGAATTCTAGAAGCTAATGATGATGTTTGTGATATTTTTAATTAATTAATTAGATAAATTTTATTTAATTAATATTTTACTAAGATTTTTAGTATTATTTTATTATTAAATGATTAATATAAAAGGGATGAAAGATGATGAAAAATCATCATCTTTCCATGCAACCAACGTTAGAAGAGAAGACAAGAAAGAAAGTTTTGCTTTCTTTACAATTTGGTCCTTTCACCAAAAATTCACTATTTTCACCTAGAAATCAAAAGAATTTCCATAGCTTCCAAGAGATAAAAATAATAAGGAGACAATGGGGAGCTAGAATGTCAAGTTAGATTCAAGAAATAGAAGCTGGAGGAGAGAGAAAATCAAGTTAAAGATTGAAATCAATAGCATAAGGTAAGAACATCAAGATTTCAATATATTTTTAAGTTTGTTATTGTTGAAAAAGTATGTAAATGATGTTATAGTAGAGTTTTCTTAAATAAAGTCTTATTTTCTTGATATATTAGTGAAGGAAAATAAGTTAAAATGATGGGAAATATTATAGAGAAAGGGAATAAGGGAGTTATAAATTTAGTAATCCACATCTTGCACTAAAACGGTTTTGGACAGCAGCAATAGGTTAACTTTGAAAAATCACAATAAATTGTGGAAATCTAATTAGAGGATGAAAAAAATATATAATTAAATCTTACTAGGTCTAGTTTATCATAAAAGAAATTGTGTAAGTAATGGCATTGTAAATCATGAGATATAATAAATTTTGTGAGACAAGGTAAGAATGAATTCAAGTTCCCCCGTTCTAACATTGAAAATCATAAAAAAGTGAATAAAAATAATTAGAGGCTTAAATTTATATGTTTAAAATCCATAATAAGTCTATTTTCAATAGAAACAAACGAAAACATCATCCAAATTCTGTACAAAGAGATAATTAATTTTTAGTGAAGAGGGATCGGAATTGCCAAACAGTGAAACAGGGGAAACTTTAAAGAATAAACTGTACTTGTTGGCTAAACCAAAAATTCTTAAAATTTTATGGTAAGAAGATATGTGAGTCTAGTTTTATAGGAATTTATCAGATCTTAATTCAAAGTTCTGTAGCTCAAGATATAAATAATTTATTGACTATGACTCAAGTGAACAACTTTGGATTAATATATAATAAATGATGGAATTATAGATAATGTTACATATATGCATTTTATACATTAAGGATGTGGAATGGAGAGGAGGAGGAGGAAAATAAATGATTATTCAAATAGCATGAGTTTTCATTAAAAATGGTCAATTTGCATGTTTTAGGTTCAAGGACTAAATTGAATAAAAGTAATATTTTAAGGGTAAATTGGTAAAAATGTCAAAAAGTGACCAAATTGCATGAAATGAATTGTTTTATTAATTAAATTAATAAATTGAATGAAATATTAATTTAGATCATGATTGGGTGGAAATTCGAGGAAAATAGAAAATTACCAAAATGTCCCTGAATTTTTGGTATTTCTGCAATTTAGTCTGGTAAGTTCGTGTAACTTGAATTATATTCTTAAATGCTTGAAATGTATATTATTGATGTGAATATGATTTGAATGTTATTGTATGAAAATTGATGAAACATTGATATATTTGATAAAAAGGGGAATAATGCATTGAATGGACGTATGAATGTTTATCACACTATCCATTAATTCTATTGGTAACTTTGGATGTTTTGATTCTGGTTATAATGACATGTATGAGTTAAATTGGCCAACGTTAGCTCAATTATTGTTTTGATTTTGATTGATTTTAAATATGAATGCTTGATGAAATGAAATGTCTGTAAATTAATTTGTAAACTCTGGTAATGCTCTATAACCCTATTCTGGAGATGGATACGGGTTAGGGTGTTACAGCATTTGTTCGAGCTAGGTTCTTCTAGAACCCAAAGCTGCCAGAGTTCTAAATCACGAACGTTTCGTTGGTTGCTCGATCGGTAAGGGTTAGTTATTGGACGTTCCATAACTAATTTACACAAGGAAGAGTTGGTGTCCGAGGCGTCCTTGGTAGCTATAACTAGCTTATTGGAAAAGAGGAGTTCATCTAATTTCGAGGATCAGTTCAAAGACGAGGAAAAACCCGTGCCTGAAGCTGGGCTAAGTTTAATTAATTTCCCTTCAAATTTATTGAACTTTTTTTTATTTTGTCTTCAGCTTTTACTTTTTACGCATTTTATTTATTTATTTCAGGTTTCAAATTTTATCCCCCTGAACTTCTTGGGCACGACAATTGCCTCGACATAAATCTGGTCAAGAGAGCAACAATTTGTAGTAAACCCAGTCTCTGAGGGATCGACCCTACTCCCTATACTGCTTAAATTTGCAAATTAGGCGTAAGATTATATTGGTGGAATCGACACCCATCAGTTTTGGCACCGTTGTCGGGGACTGGCAACACTTACAATTGTTTAAATCATCTTCATGACCATGTCTTCATCTGGAGATCTCGAATACGACCCAGAGATCAAGAAATCGGCACGAGCACGACGAAAAGAGACAGAAGCTCTTAAACATGCAGAGGTAATTCAACGTGGAAAACAAGTCGAAGTGGTTGAACCTGAGACTGAACCACTTTTTGAAACAAAAGAAGCAAAAGACAACCTCGATGAACCAAAAGGGATGGAAAATCGAACCATTCATCAACTAGCCGCTGCTCCCAAAGAGCAAACACCGTTATGCATCAACTATCCAATCGGAGACACCCCGTTCGAGTTAAAATCAGGACTGATTAACCTTTTACCCAATTTTCGAGGCTTGAAGAACGAAAATCCACACGCTCACTTGAGAGAATTTCACATGGTCTGCTCAAGCATGAAACCTCAGGGAGTAACCAAAGATGAAATCAAACTTCGGGCCTTTCCTTTTTCTTTAATTGATACAGCAAGAGAATGGTTATTTTACATACCCCGGTTCTATTACAACATGGGATGACTTATCTCGTGTATTTCTTGACAGATTCCTTCCAGCATCATGAGTAGCTGAACTTATGAGAGACATAGTGGGAATTCACCAATTGGAGAGTGAATCGCTCTATGACTATTGGGAGCGATACAAAAAACTGTGTGCAAGTTGTCCACAACATGGTTTGACCGAACAATCACTTCTTCAATATTTCTACGAGGGTTTGCTCCCTATGGAAATGAAGATGATTAACGCTGCTAGTGGAGGGGCACTTGTCAATATGACTCCTGAAAGAGCAAGAGATTTGATATCCACCATGGTGGCAAATTCTCAATAGTATCGGCTGTATTCAGAACTGACAAGAAGGGTTAATGGGGTAAACGTTTCATCCTTAGATAAATTGGATAAGCTTACTAATATTGTTCAATCTATGCTTACAAAAAAGAAGAATCTGACCCAACTGTGTGGAATTTGTACAATGTCTGAACATCTGACGGATTTGTGCCCAATCCTTAATGATAATTCAATGGCACATGTTGATGCTATCGAAGGTTTTCCAAGACCTTCGCAAAGACACTATGATCCTTTCTCCAACAACTACAATCCTGGGTTGAAGGATCATCCTAACTTGAATTACGAAGCTAATCCTCGATATAATCCATCATACCAATCGAGACCTTTGCAACCACCACAAGAACAACCCAAGCCGAGCACATCTCTAGAAGTTGTTGTGGAAAGACTTGTTGTCGATGCTGCAAAATATCAACAGGGGACAGACGAATCAATACAAGAGTTAACTAATCAAGTTAGTAAACTCTTGATGGCAGTTAATCGTTCGAAATCTCAAGGTAGATTACCTTCCCCGACAGAGTCGAATCCTAGGCAGAATGTAAATGCAATAAATCTTCGTAGTGTAAAGGTTCTGGAAACAGTTCCAGACAAAAGTCATGGGCAAGACAAGGAACGGGAAAAGGAAATCTCTGATATAATAGTCAGACCAGAATCATAAATTCAAAAACCAGTCGTGATGCCACCTCCTTTTCGAGGGAGGCTCGCAAAAGATAAGAAAAAGAAGGAGGAAAAAGAAATCCTCGAAACATTCAGGAAGGTAGAGGTAAATATACCTTTGCTCGATGCTATCAAACAAATCCCTCGTTATGCAAAATTCCTCAAGGAATTGTGTACTAGCAATAGGAGGTTAATAGGTAACGAAAGATTAAATGTAGGAGAAAATGTCTCCGCAGTACTGCAAAAGAAAGTTCCGCCCAAATACAAGGACCAAGGTGTGTTTGTTATTTCCTGTGAGATAGGTAATGTAGGCATTAAGAAATCCATGTGTGATTTAGGGGCTTCCGTTAATGTTATGCCTTATTCTATTTATAAGTTGATTAACGCGGGTCCTTTGAAAAAGACAGGAGTAATAATCCAGTTGGCGGACAAGTTAGTCATCTATCTTGAAGGGTTGCTTGAAGACGTCCTTGTTAAAGTTAACGAATTAGTTTTCCTTGCAGATTTCTACATTATTAATATGGAGGATGATAACTCAACTAATTCATCTGAAATTTTTCTTGGAAGGCCGTTCCTAAATACCGCAAGCGCAAAAATTGATGTTCAGAGCGGAACACTGACAATGGAGTTTGATGGTGAAATCGTGAAATTCAACGTCTATGAAGCTATGAGTCATCCTAACTAACTGTCAAATATTTCTAGTATCGATATTATAGATTGTTTAACTCAATCTTTCGAATATTATGACTTTGATGAGTTGGAAACTATCTTTTACAGAAGCATTAATGTGATAGCCCTAATGTGACCCTAGTCGGAAAATGGTTTCGGGACCACAAGACCGAGTCGTAAAAATAATTAATTGCTATATTCTGTGCTTATTATGTGTGAACATGAGTATGTGGAAGTTTCATTCCCTAATTTTACCAATTGCATGAGAAAATTGTTAATAGGGATCGATTTGAGACATGGAGAAAATATGATAGTCCAATTTAAAATGGTCTATTAGTGCATGTACCAAAAAGAGTGGACTTGCATGTCAAATAGACCATTTTTGAATGTGAATGGCCGGCCAAC
The DNA here is from genome assembly GCF_007990345.1 of Gossypium hirsutum. Lineage (NCBI taxonomy): Eukaryota > Viridiplantae > Streptophyta > Magnoliopsida > Malvales > Malvaceae > Gossypium > Gossypium hirsutum. The sequence continues at coordinate 36,304,008 of NC_053438.1, read as the reverse complement.
ACACGCATGCATTATGGTGTTCCCTTGTCTCCATTTTTTTATATTTGGTGGGAATTATGTATAATAAATTTATATTAGTAAGTGGTGATAAAAACAAAGTTCCATCATCTTTTCTATCATCTTGCCGAAACCATAAGGAAAAGAAAAGAAAAAAATGGAAGCTAGGACATTCGGCCAAGTGAGTTTATAGATTAAGGTATGATATCATGTGGTTCTTTTGGCATTTTTTTGTGAAGTTGAGTTGTTTTGATGCTCATAACATGACCCATGTGTTGATTTTTGAGTTGTGTTGCAAGAAACCTTTGGTTATGTTCTTATATGCCAAAGTGATGATGTTTTGTAGTATGTGATTTGAAATGGTTATAGATGAATATGAACTAAGAAACATGTATTATTGAGTAAGTAGAAGATAGAAAGGGGTTTAAATGAGAGGTTCATTTGATTTATTTTTGTCCTTGTATGAAAAGTGGTTCTTGGTTAAGGCCGAATGAGTCATGCTAGATTAGTTGAAAAGAATGTTCATGTTATGAGGTAATTTGAATAATTGACCGAAACATGAAAGGAATAATGAAAGTTGTATTAAGTTTAATGTGCATACTTTAGTCTAAGTGTTGAGGAGTATTCGGCTAAGATAGTTGAAATGTGGGTGTTGCCGATTTTTAAATTTAGATTATGGGAGTGGCTATAATGGGCATTAAGATGTTGAACTTAAGAAATTAGAAGTAAATGAACTTGATAGTATTTAAGAGATAGAGGTGATAGATTAATGTTGCACATTCGGCTATGGTTAGGCATGTTGATGATCTTATCTTGATTTAGATAATTAGGCATAAAAGGGTGGTAAAGGGGATGGAATTGTCGAATGATTAGTTGGGTAACAAAAGAAGCATTCGGCCATCTCTTGAGAGCTTGTGTGATGTTGGGTTTAAAATTAGCAAAGGTAACTTACCTAATGCATGTGCATGTGTGATTAGATTTTGATGATATGGTAGTTGCATGAGGTTATTAGCCGAATATACTAACATACATATACATGTGAAATTGGATTGTAAATATTTAGCAAGGTGGTTAAACTAGTTAAATTATTGATTTAGCTCAAGGAGTTAAAGGAGGTGAATCGAGCAAAGGCAAAGAAAAGGTTATCGAGTAGCCGAGTTGGAACCGTCTTACCCAACACGAGGTAAGTCATTAAGCATGTAGTTGGTATTGTTTCAAATGGTCATAATGTTTATGTATTGATGCTGAATGGAATGAATAAATATACATATATATATATGCATGTACGTATGTGATGATGAAATTGTTGAATGAAAAGAAAAGAGGTAAGATGTACTGAGTTGTTGATCTCGGCACTAAACGTGCGGGTATAACCAGTTATGACCATGAGATTTGGCGCTAAGTGCGCGGGATTAAATTGTACAGCACTAAGTGTGCGATTTGACTATGTTGCACTAAGTGTGCGAAATGAATATGATGCACTAAGTGTGCGAATTGACCATGCGGCACTAAGTGTGCGAGTTTGACTATGTAGCACTAAGTGTGCGATTTGATTACGTAGCACTAAGTGTGCGAGTTGATTATATAGCACTGAGTGTGCGGGCTCAATATACATTCGTGAATCATTATGGACACTATGTGTGCGACACTATTGAGTCTATCGCGGACAGCGGATCGGGTAAGTGTCTTGAGTACATGGCTAATAGGTGCTATGCTTATACTTGGTGTTGAGCTCGGTAAGTTGAACCTATGTGACAACTATACTTGAAGTCACGTACATAAAATTTATCGTAGGATGGGTGAAAGGCCGTTTAGTCGTTTGATTGTAACGAAAATAAATTGATTTATGAAAATGCTTCAATGTCCTATTGATGAGTATATGGATTGTGAATGCATGAATTGATATGAAATTGAATCGATAGGTTGGAGGAACTATGGTATGGTTCGGTATGGATGGAGTAAATTGTCTCGTTCCATTTTGTTTCCTCTTGTGATAATGTTATTGATGGATGGTAGTGCATTGCTTATGACTTACTGAGTTATAAACTCACTCGGTGTTTCCTTGTCACCCATTATAGGTTGCTTGGACTCATCTATTTTTGCGGGGTCAGGCCGTCGTCGAAGTCATCACACCGGATAGCAAGTTTTGGTACTTTCTTCTTAGTTGGCTTAGAAGAACATTTTGGCATGTATAAGCTATTACGTTGTGTTTGAACTTTGGCATGTAAACTTTAAGCCATGCGAAGATGGCACGAATGTTCGATTGAGTTGGATCAAGGGTAGGCATGAAATGGACCTAGTTACTTTCGTAACAGATGCTGGCAGCAGCAGTGTCATGAGATTGAAAAATCACTAAAAATAGTAGGAGTGGAATTAATTGATGAATAAATTATGTAATCGAAGCTCGATGAGTCTGTTTTCATGAGGAAGTAACGAAAAGATCATATGGGCAGTATATTAAGAGATAATCAGATTTTTGTGGGACAGGGCCAGAACGGTTTCTGGATTCCCTGCTCCGACTTTGGAAATTCAATATAAATTAACCAGAGATAATTAGGGGTCGTACCATATATGTACAGATTCCTCTCTGAGTCTAGTTTCCATAGAAACAAACGGCATCAGTATTGAAGCTCTGTACAGAGAGATATCCAAGTCGTAATGGGAAAAGGTCAGTGTAGTCGACCCCTGTAACATGGGAGACTTTGACTAATAAACTGTACTAATTGGCCCGACCAAAAATTCTAGAAAAAAATACATAGGTGGGGACATGAGTCTAGTTTCAGGGAAAAATCACAAAACTGATTTTCGAGTTGTGGAACTCAAGATATGATTTTTGAAGCGACTAGTACTCAGACTGGGCAGTGTCTGGAAAAATTTTTCAAAGTTTGTTAACATCTCGTGTCCGACTCCGGTGTCGGTCTCGGGTTCGGGGTGTTACATTTTATTGGTATCAGAGCTATGGTTTAGTCGGTTCTAGGACTACCATAGCGCGTATGAGTCTAGCTATACATGCCGAATGTTAATGTTTAAATGTGTGATGACTTCCGACGGTTGAAATGTTTTTGTTTTGATTAGTAAATGGATCCCGGTGTAGAAAGAACCCTAGCGGATGACGTTGAGAGCATAGCGGCTGCTCCTGCACAAGGGACGCCGCCTGTTGAACCTCAGTCATCTGCGAATAATCAAGGTGAGGGGGCTAAACAAGCCTTTTTTACCATGATGAATGAGTGGGTCGCGCAATATGCCCGAACCAACCCGGCTGTCCAACAATTCCCAAATTTGAATAATCCACCCCCGGAGCCAGTAATGCCATCAGTTACTGATCCTGTGAGGCTGAGTAAGCCACCTGTAGACTTGATTAGGAAGCGCGGGGCTGAGGAGTTCAGGGCCATAGTTACTGATGATGCTGAAAGGGCCGAGTTCTGGCTTGATAACGCCATTCGGGTGTTTGATGAACTGTCATGCACACCCGATGAATGTCTAAAGTGTGCTATATCCTTGTTGTGGGACTCAGCCTACTATTGGTGGAGGACCTTGATTTCTATAGTCCCGAACGAGCGAGTAACTTGGGACTTCTTTCAAACGAAATTCCGAAAGAAATTTATTAGCCAACGGTTCATTGATCAGAAGCGTAAGGAGTTCTTGGAACTCAAGCAAGGCCGTATGACTGTATCTGAATACGAACATGAATTCATAAGACTCAGTAGGTATGCCCGGGAGTGTGTAGCTGATGAGGTTGCTATGTGCAAAAGATTCGAGGAAGGATTGAATGAAGATTTAAAGCTACTAATGGGTATTTTGGAAATAAAATAATTCGTAACACTAGTCGAACGAGCCTGCAAGGCGGAAGAACTTGGAAAGGAGAAGAGGAAGGCTGAATTTGAAGCTAGAGATTATCGTAAAAGATTGACGGGTAAAGCTCCGTTCTCAGCTGTAAAGAAGTTCAGGGAGGACATTAATAAGTTGAGGGCGACTGCGGGAATTTCCATCAGGGCAAGACCATCGATGGGCTCCTGAGCTACTTCGGTAGCTAGTGTGGGCAATAATCGTCACGAGAAACCTGAATGTCCCCAATGTGGAAGACGACACCTAGGTGAATGTTGGGGCAAGTCTACTAGCAGGGCCTGTTACGGATGCGGTTCGAAGGACCACTTCATTAGAGATTGCACGGAGCTGGATGAGAAGAATAAGATTCAAGGTGCAAGACCTAGTGGAGTGACATCTAGAGGTAGACCACCGAGAATTTTAGGAGGCAGGGGTGGTAGTCAGAGGGGGGCCTCTGATACGACCGATCGAGCCGAGAACCGTACTCCTGCTAGAGCATATGCCATTCGCGCACGAGAGGAGGCATCCTCCCCCGACGTCATCACTGGTACCTTCACTCTCTTTGATACTAATGTGATTGCATTAATTGACCCTGGTTCTACTCATTCATATGTATGCGAAACCTTAGCAACCAGTAAGACTCTACCTGTTGAGTCTACTGAGCTCGTAATTCGAGTATCAAACCCTTTGGGTCAATGCGTACTTGTTGATAAAGTGTGTAAGAGATGCCCTCTAATAATCCGAGAATCCTGTTTTCCGTCCGATTTGATGCTTTTGCCGTTCGACGAGTTTGATGTTATTCTTGGTTTGGATTGGTTAACCGCGCATGATGCGGTTGTGAATTGCAAAAGCAAGACTATCGATTTGAGGTGCGCAAATAACGAAATAATCCGAGTTGAGTCTGCGGACTTAAGGGGGGTTGCCAGCTGTAATATCAGCAATGTTGGCCCAGAAATATGTAAGGAAAGGGTGCGAAGCATACCTCGCGTATGTACTTGATGACAAGGAGTTAGAAAAGAAACCCGAATCGGTGCCGGTGGTCTGTGAATACCCGGATGTTTTCCTGAAGAGTTACCGGGTTTGCCACCTGTTCGGGAGGTAGAGTTTGGCATTGAGCTTGTACCTGGAACTACGCCAATTTCGATCGCTCCGTATCGTATGGCACTAACCGAGTTAAAAGAGTTGAAAGCTCAGTTGCAAGAATTGACGGATAGAGGTTTCGCTCGACCGAGTTTCTCACCTTGGGGTGCACCAGTATTGTTCGTGAAAAAGAAGGACGGAACCATGAGGTTGTGCATTGACTATCGTCAACTGAATAAAGTGACGATAAAGAATAAGTATCCGTTACCGCGTATTGATGATCTGTTCGATCAATTAAAGGGAGCATCGGTGTTTTCAAAGATAGATTTGAGATCGGGTTATTATCAGTTGCGGATTCGAGATTCAGACGTACCCAAAACTGCTTTCAGAACGAGGTACGGTCACTACGAGTTCTTAGTGATGCCGTTTGGGCTCACTAATGCCCCTGCGGTGTTTATGGATTTGATGAATCGGATCTTCAGACCATATTTGGATCGGTTCGTAGTTGTGTTCATTGATGACATCTTGGTCTATTCAAGAGATGAGACCGAACATCCTGAGCATCTGAGGCTAGTGTTACAAATTTTGTGGGATAAGCAGTTATATGCTAAGTTCAGTAAGTGTGAGTTCTGGTTAAGAGAGGTTAGCTTCTTGGGTCATGTGGTATCCGCATCGGGTATTCGAGTTGACCCGAGCAAAATTTCAGCCATACTTAACTAGAAGCCTCCGAGAAATGTTACCGAAGTCCGGAGCTTTCTAGGACTCACCGGTTATTACCGACGATTTGTCAAAGGTTTCTCGATGATGGCCACACCAATGACGAAGTTACTTCAAAAGGATGTTAAGTTCGAATGGACGGAGAAATGTCAGAAAAGCTTCGATCAACTGAAAACTCATTTGACTGAAGCTCCAATTTTGGTGCAACCCGAATCGGGTAAAGAGTTTGTCATTTATAGTGATGCATCCCTACTTGGGTTGGGTTGCGTATTGATGTAAGAAGGTCGAGTTGTGGCCTATGCGTCGAGACAATTGAAGCCACACGAGAGAAATTATCCGACCCATGATCTCGAACTAGCCGCCATTGTGTTTGCATTGAAAATATGGCGACATTATTTGTTTGGTGAGAAGTGCCATGTGTTTTCGGATCACAAAAGTCTCAAATATTTGATGACTCAACGAGACTTGAATCTGCGACAAAGACGTTGGCTTGAGTTGTTGAAAGATTTCGAGCTTGTCATTGATTACCACCCGGGAAAGGCTAATGTGGTTGCGGACGCCTTAAGCCGGAAATCACCGTTTGCTTTGCGAGCGATGAATGTACACTTGTCTGTTCTACCTGACAATGTGTTAGTAGCTGAATTAAAAGCCAGACCATTATTGACTCATCAAATTCGTGAAGCTCAGAAAGTCGATGATGAATTGGTTGCAAAACGAGCTGAGTGTGTTCCGAACAAGGAATCGAAGTTTCAGATTGATGATGATGGTTGTTTGAGGTTTAAAAGTCGTTTGTGTGTTCCAAGGAATTCGGAACTCATTCCGATGATTCTGAACGAAGCCTATTGTAGCCGAATGTCAATTCACCCGGGGAGCACGAAAATGTACAACGACTTGAAACGTCAGTTTTGGTGGCATGGTATGAAACGAGACATCTCCGACTTTGTTTCGAGATGTTTAATATGTCAACAAGTGAAAGCGGAACATCAAGTGCCTTCAGGGTTACTTCAGCCGATCATGATACCCGAGTGGAAATGGGACCGAGTCACAATGGACTTTGTGTCCGGACTGCCATTGTCCGCAAGTAAGAAGGATGCGATTTGGGTTGTTGTTGATAGGCTGACTAAGTCGGCTCACTTTATCCCCGTGCGTACGGATCTTTCATTGGATAAACTAGCCGAATTGTATGTCTCTCAGATTGTGAGATTACATGGAGTACCTATTTCTATCGTGTCGGATAGAGATCCGAGATTTACCTCACGATTTTGGAAGAAATTGCAAGAAGCTTTGGGTACCAAGCTGCATTTTAGCACCGCTTTTCACCCCCAAACCGATGGTCAATCCGAGCGGATAATTCAGATACTTGAGGACATGTTGAGATGTTGCATCCTCGAGTTCAGTAGTTCATGGGAACGGTATTTACCTTTGATTGAATTCGCTTACAACAATAGTTTTCAATCAAGTATTAAGATGGCACCTTATGAGGCTTTGTACGGTCGTAAATGCCGTACGCCATTGTTTTGGACCGAGCTCGGTGAAAGTAAAATTTTCGGAGTTGATTTGATTAAAGATGCCGAACAAAAAGTAAAGGTAATCCGCGAAAGTCTGAAGGTAGCCACAGATCGTCAAAAATCGTATGCGGATTTAAAACGAAAGGACGTTGAATATCAGGTGGGAGATAAAGTGTTTCTTAAAGTGTCACCTTGGAAGAAGGTACTCAGATTTGGCCGTAAAGGCAAGTTGAGCCCGAGATTCATTGGGCCGTACGAAATTTCCGAACGAGTGGGGCCGGTTGCATATAGATTGATTTTGCCCCCTGAACTTGAAAGGATGCACGATGTCTTTCATGTTTCGATGCTTCGGCGCTATAGATCTGATCCTTCGCACATAATTAGTCCGTCGGAGGTTGAAATTCAGGCTGATATGAGTTATGAAGAAGAGCCGATGCGTATCCTAGCTCGTGAAGTGAAGGAGTTGCGGAACAAAAAGGTTCCGTTAGTAAAGGTGTTATGGCTCAAACACGGGATTGAGGAAGCTACTTGGGAAACCGAGAGTTCGATGAAAGAACGATACCCAAACCTATTTACTGGTAAGCTTTTCGAGGACGAAAATTTCTTAAGTGGGGGAGAGTTGTGACAGCCCTAATGTGACCCTAGTCGGAAAATGGTTTCGGGACCACAAGACCGAGTCGTAATACTAATTAATTGCTATATTCTGTGCTTATTATGTGTGAACATGAGTATGTGGAAGTTTCATTCCCTAATTTTACCAATTGCATGAGAAAATTGTTAATAGGGATCGATTTGAGACATGGAGAAAATATGATAGTCCAATTTAAAATGGTCTATTAGTGCATGTACCAAAAAGAGTGGACTTGCATGTCAAATAGACCATTTTTGAATGTGAATGGCCGGCCAACACACGCATGCATTATGGTGTTCCCTTGTCTCCATTTTTTTATATTTGGTGGGAATTATGTATAATAAATTTATATTAGAAAGTGGTGATAAAAACAAAGTTCCATCATCTTTTCTATCATCTTGCCGAAACCATAAGGAAAAGAAAAGAAAAAAATGGAAGCTAGGACATTCGGCCAAGTGAGTTTATAGATTAAGGTATGATATCATGTGGTTCTTTTGGCATTTTTTTTGTGAAGTTGAGTTGTTTTGATGCTCATAACATGACCCATGTGTTGATTTTTGAGTTGTGTTGCAAGAAACCTTTGGTTATGTTCTTATATGCCAAAGTGATGATGTTTTGTAGTATGTGATTTGAAATGGTTATAGATGAATATGAACTAAGAAACATGTATTATTGAGTAAGTAGAAGATAGAAAGGGGTTTAAATGAGAGGTTCATTTGATTTATTTTTGTCCTTGTATGAAAAGTGGTTCTTGGTTAAGGCCGAATGAGTCATGCTAGATTAGTTGAAAAGAATGTTCATGTTATGAGGTAATTTGAATAATTGACCGAAACATGAAAGGAATAATGAAAGTTGTATTAAGTTTAATGTGCATACTTTAGTCTAAGTGTTGAGGAGTATTCGGCTAAGATAGTTGAAATGTGGGTGTTGCCGATTTTTAAATTTAGATTATGGGAGTGGCTATAATGGGCATTAAGATGTTGAACTTAAGAAATTAGAAGTAAATGAACTTGATAGTATTTAAGAGATAGAGGTGATAGATTAATGTTGCACATTCGGCTATGGTTAGGCATGTTGATGATCTTATCTTGATTTAGATAATTAGGCATAAAAGGGTGGTAAAGGGGATGGAATTGTCGAATGATTAGTTGGGTAACAAAAGAAGCATTCGGCCATCTCTTGAGAGCTTGTGTGATGTTGGGTTTAAAATTAGCAAAGGTAACTTACCTAATGCATGTGCATGTGTGATTAGATTTTTGATGATATGGTAGTTGCATGAGGTTATTAGCCGAATATACTAACATACATATACATGTGAAATTGGATTGTAAATATTTAGCAAGGTGGTTAAACTAGTTAAATTATTGATTTAGCTCAAGGAGTTAAAGGAGGTGAATCGAGCAAAGGCAAAGAAAAGGTTATCGAGTAGCCGAGTTGGAACCGTCTTACCCAACACGAGGTAAGTCATTAAGCATGTAGTTGGTATTGTTTCAAATGGTCATAATGTTTATGTATTGATGCTGAATGGAATGAATAAATATACATATATATATATGCATGTACGTATGTGATGATGAAATTGTTGAATGAAAAGAAAAGAGGTAAGATGTACTGAGTTGTTGATCTCGGCACTAAACGTGCGGGTATAACCAGTTATGACCATGAGATTTGGCGCTAGTGCGCGGGATTAAATTGTACAGCACTAAGTGTGCGATTTGACTATGTTGCACTAAGTGTGCGAAATGAATATGATGCACTAAGTGTGCGAATTGACCATGCGGCACTAAGTGTGCGAGTTTGACTATGTAGCACTAAGTGTGCGATTTGATTACGTAGCACTAAGTGTGCGAGTTGATTATATAGCACTGAGTGTGCGGGCTCAATATACATTCGTGAATCATTATGGACACTATGTGTGCGACACTATTGAGTCGATCGCGGACAGCGGATCGGGTAAGTGTCTTGAGTACATGGCTAATAGGTGCTATGCTTATACTTGGTGTTGAGCTCGGTAAGTTGAACCTATGTGACAACTATACTTGAAGTCACGTACATAAAATTTATCGTAGGATGGGTGAAAGGCCGTTTAGTCGTTTGATTGTAACGAAAATAAATTGATTTATGAAAATGCTTCAATGTCCTATTGATGAGTATATGGATTGTGAATGCATGAATTGATATGAAATTGAATCGATAGGTTGGAGGAACTATGGTATGGTTCGGTATGGATGGAGTAAATTGTCTCGTTCCATTTTGTTTCCTCTTGTGATAATGTTATTGATGGATGGTAGTGCATTGCTTATGACTTACTGAGTTATAAACTCACTCGGTGTTTCCTTGTCACCCATTATAGGTTGCTTGGACTCATCTATTTTTGCGGGGTCAGGCCGTCGTCGAAGTCATCACACCGGATAGCAAGTTTTGGTACTTTCTTCTTAGTTGGCTTAGAAGAACATTTTGGCATGTATAAGCTATTACGTTGTGTTTGAACTTTGGCATGTAAACTTTAAGCCATGCGAAGATGGCACGAATGTTCGATTGAGTTGGATCAAGGGTAGGCATGAAATGGACCTAGTTACTTTCGTAACAGATGCTGGCAGCAGCAGTGTCATGAGATTGAAAAATCACTAAAAATAGTAGGAGTGGAATTAATTGATGAATAAATTATGTAATCGAAGCTCGATGAGTCTGTTTTCATGAGGAAGTAACGAAAAGATCATATGGGCAGTATATTAAGAGATAATCAGATTTTTGTGGGACAGGGCCAGAACGGTTTCTGGATTCCCTGCTCCGACTTTGGAAATTCAATATAAATTAACCAGAGATAATTAGGGGTCGTACCATATATGTACAGATTCCTCTCTGAGTCTAGTTTCCATAGAAACAAACGGCATCAGTATTGAAGCTCTGTGCAGAGAGATATACAAGTCGTAATGGGAAAAGGTCAGTGTAGTCGACCCCTGTAACATGGGAGACTTTGACTAATAAACTGTACTAATTGGCCCGACCAAAAATTGTAGAAAAAAATACATAGGTTGGGACATGAGTCTAGTTTCAGGGAAAAATCACAAAACTGATTTTCGAGTTGTGGAACTCAAGATATGATTTTTGAAGCGACTAGTACTCAGACTGGGCAGTGTCTGGAAAAATTTTTCAAAGTTTGTTAACATCTCGTGTCCGACTCCGGTGTCGGTCTCGGGTTCGGGGTGTTACAATTAACATGGATGTTTTAAGTTGTCTCGAGGAATTATTAATTACAGGAGATCCGTTGCGAGAAATTTTCAAACACTTGGAGACGCAACCATTGTTGATGAATCGAGGAACCAATTTGAACTCTTACCTTTCCAAACTAAAATGTTGCCTTCGATTTTGCAGCCACCAATCTTGGAGCTTAAAGCATTGCCGGACCACCTTAAGTACGTCTTTTTGGGAGAGAAAGACACTTTACCGGTGATAGTGTCAAACAAACTAACCAAAGACGATGAGGAAAGTCTAGTTCGAGTTCTGAGGGATTATAAGGAAGCTATTGGTTGGACGATAGCTGACATAAAAGGGCTAAGTCCATCCACTTGTATGAACAAAATTTCTATCGAAGGTAACACGAAACCAAAGAGAGATGCTCAAAAACGCCTTAATCCACCCATGATGGAGGAAGTAAAGAAGGAAATCCAGAAACTATTAGACGTTGGAATGATATACCCGATTTTTGACAGTGATTGGGTTAGCCCGGTTCATGTTGTGCCTAAGAAAACTGGCGTGACAGTTGTGAAAAACTCATCAGGAGAGCTGGTCCCTACCCGATTCCAGAATGGATGGAGGGCTTGCATCGATTACAGGAAGTTGAACGAAGCTACACGAAAAGACCATTTTCCACTTCCCTTCATCGATCAAATGCTCGAGCGATTAGCTGGTAAGACCCATTATTGTTGTCTCGATGGGTACTCGGGATTTTTCCAAATTTCGGTGGCACCTAAGGATCAAGACAAAACAACATTCATGTTCCCCTTCAGAACATTTGCGTATAGACGAATACCGTTTGGACTCTGTAATGCCCCGGCCACTTTCCAGAGATGCATGTTGAGCATATTCTCCTATTATGTCAAGAAAATCATTAAAGTCTTCATGGATGACTTCACGGTGTAAGGATTTTACAGGCAATTCATAAAAGAATTCTTGAAGATAGCGCAACCACTTTGCAGTCTATTAAAAAAGAATAAAGAATTTGAATAACATGTCGTTGAGCTAACGACGTTAAACAAAGCACTGTTGGATGCAACCCAAATTTTTCCCTTTATGCAAATAAAATTTTTGGTAAAACGGAAAATGAAAATGCATGTCGATGATCAGTTCTGTCTAAGGAAAGACTTGGTACTTAAGAATGTCCATTATGACTCACCTCTCTTTCCTGGGAACTTACCTGGTGCATTTATAATGACTATTTTACTAAACCTCGTAATCTTGGTTTTTAATAATTTATTTCTCGAGTTTATAGCTTAGCTAATAAATTCGAGAAATAAAATTACACATTTTATTTTATTTTTATTCCTTTTATTTTATTTTACAGGTAGACCTTCTAAGACGAAGTTGAAGCCCCCATGTCTGTCGAAACTCGATTAACCCAAACCAAGGAAGGACTCGACTCTTTACGCCCCTTAGTGACAAACATTCTCACACACCTACGAGATCACCCTCCACGACGTTGAAATACATGGGGAGTTTCTTTTTTCTCTCTTTTCCCTACTTATCTTTGCTTTTTATTCTTTAAATTACATTGGGACAATGTAAAATAAGTAGGCGGAGGGAAACATAAATTGGTTATAAGTTGCTTATCTGTTGTCACTGTTTTTGCATGTTTTTCGTGATAGGTAAAATTTTTCTTTTGATAAATTGGGATGGTACACTTATGGTTTGACCTATTTAGCTATTTAGTTCTTTACACACAAAACTTTTCAATAACCTAGATTTAATGGGTAAGAAATTTTTAGGAATTATGAGTTTGCTTGATTGCCTACCTTATATCACATGTCAATTTTCTGCCTTCTCTTCTTAAAAAAAGTGAAAAAAGAATAAATGAATAAATAATAATACTCATCTGATACGAATAGTAAGAGTGAAAAATTGGGGTTGTACATCGGATTGAGTAACCAGAACGTGGTGCTTGGGTTGTCATCACATCTCGCGTAAAAAGGTTCGTGTGGCTGTCCAATTTGTTGCACTCACTCCGCTAACATGCTATCACGAGTAGGGTGAAATATCCCACTTAGAGACATCCGAATCAAGTAGCCGGAACATTGTGCTTGGGTTGTCATCATGTCTCGGCTTAAAAAAATTTGAAAATGTCCTAACTACAAAAATTATAAAATGAAGGGTAAGTCTATCAAGCTCTAATAAATTCTGAAATATATTTACTTACTTCTTAGGCTAGGTAATTTGAAATGTTAATGTGCTAGGATTAAATTTTTGAATTGTGTAAACCATGGGGGTCAAGTCCTATTATGGGGGAAATTTTTCCTTTTGTAGATAAATGCATAATGCTCGAGGACTAGCATGAACTAAGTAGGGGGATTTGATTAAATGCTAACAATACATATTTTATGTAATTTAATTGGTCAATTTACGAGAATGTACCACTGATTTATCCATGTTTAACTTGAATTTTATACAGGTGTACAATTTGGGGTCAAAAGAGAAAAAGGAGAGGCAATTGGGCTAGATTGAAGAAAGGAGCAAAGAAGGCGGGCCAAAAAAGAATTTTTCCATGATGTAATTAGCTGAAATTCTATGTTGACTTAGTGGGAGATTGTAACACCCCGAACCCGAGACCGTCACCGGAGTCGAACACGAGTGTTAACAAACTTTAAAAATTTTCCAGACACTGCCAATCTGTGTAATAGTCGCTTTAAAAATCATATCTTGAGTTCAGAAACTCGGAATCCAGTTCCGTAAATTTTCCCTGAAACTAGACTCAAATTTCCATCCACATATTTTTTTCTAGAATTTTTTGTTGGGCCAATTAGTACAGTTTATTAGTCAAAGTCTCCCATGTTACAGGGATCGACTACCCTGACCTTTGCACATTACGACTTGGATATCTCCCTGTACAGGGCTTCAATACTAATGCCGTTTGTTTCTATAGAAAATAGACTCAGAGGGGAATCTATAAATATATGGCTTGACTCCTAATTATCTCTGGTTAATTTATAATAAATTTCCAAAGTCGGAACAGGAAATCCAGAAACCGTTCTGGCCCTGTCTCACAAGAACCTGAATATCTCCTAACATACTGTCCGTATGATTGTTTTGTTACTTTCCTATGAAAATAGATTCATCAAGGTTCGTTTACTAATTTATTCACTATTTAATTCCATTCCTACTATTTTTAGTGAATTTCCAAATCTACATCACTGCTGCTGTCAGCATCTGCCTTTAAGGTAGACTTTACCTATTTCATAGTTTCCATGATTCAACTAGCCCTTTTTGCATAAGTAGCACAATTTATGATAGTGATTAACCATTCCCATGGCCAATCCTTGTCAAGCCTATCCACACCTCTCAATAACCATATCCATACCAAATGATTATAACATTACACTCAAACATATATAAGCCATTTTCGCATGGCTATCCAAAATTATACAAGTCCAAAGGGTCCATGACCCACAACAAACGGGTAGTCCTATACATGCCATTTCGAAGTTCAACCAAAATTGTACCAAAAGGGGGGCTTTGATAGTGTGGGCGACTTCGACTTCAAAATCCCGAGTCCGATAGCTGGACACCAAAATCTATAAAATAGAGGATCAAAGAAACGGAGTAAGCAATTTATGCTTAGTAAGTTTTGAGCAAGGAATTCCAGCACAGCAAAAGTATAGCATTCATATAGCTAAACGAATAATTTCATATGCACAAATTTCGATATAATACTTGCTTCTCATTACCAACCCTTATGTACATACACAAAAGATCAACTTAGCCAAAGGCCGGTAGCTCGTTTATCAACTGAGCGAATACTTATTTGTAAGGGCTCAACTAAATTCAAGCACATACGAAACATACCTCAATGTTGGGATGTTTCTAGAGTATTTACTGAAATTTTTACAGCAAGATCATTCATTCCCAAATCACGTACCTTCGGAATTTAACCGGATATAGCTACTCGTTCAAATGCCTTCGGGACATAGCCCGGTTATAGTAACTCGCACAATTGCCTTCGGGACTTAACCCGGATTTAGTAACTCGCACAAATGCCTTCGGGCTTAGCCCGGAATTAGTATCTCGCACAAATGCCTTCGGATCTTAGTCCGGATATGGTCACTTAGCACAAAGCCTTCAGGACTTAGCCCGGACATCATTCAAATAACCATGCACATTTAACAATAAATCATGGCACATTCGTATTTCGTTTTCGTTAGTAAAACTCAAACACAGACATTTATCATTCTTGCAATTTCGGCTCAATAGCCACACAAAGAGCATGATTTTGGTTTGCTTAAAACATGATCTAATCAAATCATAATTTAAGCTCTTTACTCAAGAACTTACCTCGGGTGTTGTCGAACGATTCCGATAGCTATTCGACACTTTTTCTTCCCTTTATCGGATTTAGTTCCCCTTTGCTCTTGAGCTTAATTAAACAAATAAATGATTTAATCATTTGAGCATCGGAAAGAGGAACACAAGGCACTAGCCCATTTTTATACATTAGACATTAAAGTCACATATGTACGGAATCATGAATCAAACTCAACATTTTAGCTAATTTTTCCCCTTGCCGAATTTTCTAAGCCAGACAAAAGCATCAATATGCTTGCCTCTAACCGAATACATGCAACACATCTCCTTCCTATGGCCGAATATGCATGTCTATGTTGGGGCGATTTCAACACTTAATACATTCTACAAGTATGGTCACTTGTATTGACTAAACACCTTTGTTTCAAGTTCAAAACTTGGCTAATACACAATATATACACTAGTAAGCATCCTCTCCTTTCCATCAATTAACACATGCATTACTCATTAATATACAAAAATTATATTCGGCTTAGCACACAACTTGCTAGCGATTCTTCTCCATCTAGCAACCAATGCACATATGTGCTCACTCAAAAATGCTAAAAAGAAGATTCAAGAATCATCAATCCACCATCACATGCATCATTAACAAGCTTCATATTTAGCATGCAATGGCATTAACACAAAATCTACCTAGGCCGAATATCATCCCCATTACATAGCAAAGATTTGAACCATGGGCTAATTAGAACTCAAGCTAGCAACTAAAAACATGCATGAATCTCAAGGCACAACCTCAAACATACCTTGATCTAGATACAAGTATGGCCAAACCTCCTCCTAATCCTCTTCCAAACCAAACATGAAGCAAGAACTCCTTCCTCCTTCCTTTGAATTTTTGGCCAAATGAAGATGAAAAGGATGAACAAAATTTTCTCTTTTCTTTTCTTTAACTACGGCAATGGGGGGGGGACAACTACACACTTTTTTTTGTTTTCATCATATTCCCTTTCATTATTTTATGCCATGCTCCTTATTTATTTTTTTCCACCCATGATGCACCAACACAACATGCCTATGACATGTCTTGCCCATCACACTTGGTCTACCATGCTTGTCATGGCCGGCCCTACTGTTAGGGGGGAATTTGACATGCAAGTCCCCCCTTTTTATTTATGCTCTAATAGGTCCTTATGCTTCGACCTATCACATTTCAAAATGTCGCACATAAGTCCTATTGACTAAATTCACATGCAATCGACTAAATCGAAGCTTGAAATTTACACATTCATAATTACATATTCTAGACATAAATATCACATTCAAACATTTCGGTGACTCGTTTAGCGGTCCCGAAACCACTTCCCGACTAGGGTCAATTTTGGCTGTCACAGAGATTATGTAGGGATTTTATATCGTTATATTTTATTTCCTTGATTTTCTATGGTTAGTGGCTCTTAATTTGGCAAAGCCACTAGTATAAATAGAGCCTACTATGTTCATTCATTCATCAATTCATTAATCAAGTCTTTCATCAAGTTTCAATCAAGCCTTTTTCATCTCTTGATACAATCTTTCTTTCCTTGCAAATTTATTTTCTGTCATAAGTTCCTCATATTTTTCCATTTATTTCAGCTTTGGAAATACAGCATCAAACCTTGCGTCACCCACACCCACCTACTTTCATTTCTTTTTCATTTATTTAACCTTCTCTAGTTATGCCCAATACCAACATGCCACGGACCTCAATCAACTAAATCCATTTCAGCTTTAGGTCGGAGTTAGCCTTGTCAAGACCGTGAGTTACGAACCTGAGCAATTTAACTCCTAAATTCTAGTACTTATTATTTCTCCGGATAAGAGTATGATTTTGTCAACTCACAAAGTCAAATCAACATAAGTAAAAAAAGACGTCGTTTGAGTTAGTGTGGTTAGACGTACAATTGGAATTCGAAAGAATCGATTGTCTAATCGGTTTTTTGTGAACACATTGGCGTGGCAAGTGGGATTGTTGTTTGGTTCCGTCAAGGAAGTAGTAACCAAATTTAAATGTCCCACATGGTTAAGGGCATTGGTTCGAGCTAGGCTCTTCTAGAACACAAAGCTGCCAGAGTTCTAAATCACGAATGTTTCGTTGGTTGTTCGATCGGTAAGGGTTAGTTACTGGACGTTCCATAACTAATTTACACAAGGAAGAGTTGGTGTCCGAGGCGTCCTTGGTAGCTATAACTAGATTATTGGAAAAGAGGAGTTCATCTAATCTCGATGATCGGTTCAAAGACGAGGAAAAACCTGTGCCTGCAGCTGGGCTAAGTTTAATTAATTTCCCTTCAAATTTATTTAACTGTTTTATTATTTTGTCTTCAGCTTTTACTTTTTACGCATTTTATTTATTTATTTCAGGTTTCAATTTTATCCCTCCGAACTTCTTGGGCAGGATAACTGCCGCAACATAAATCTGGTCAAGAGAGCAACAATTTACAGTAAACCAGTCTCTGTGGGATCGACCCTATCCCTATACTGCTTAAATTTGCAAATTAGGCGTAGGATTATATTGGTGGAATCGACACCCATCAGGTATTCAACTAATATTCTAAAGTGGTCATTTTGCTATTAAAGGGATTTTTATTGAAGGATGACCCACATGGGTATGATGAATTAATATCCTATATTGTTGAAATGCACAATTGGAGTAGATTTTGTCTACACCCAGGGATTTGTGGGTAAAGTGGTAAAGAGTTTATTCATGTAATTCCTAAATTCTTCTTTCATTTTTGTGAGGGGTAAATCTGTACCATTCGATGAAGACCATATTAATGCCCAATTCGATATCAAGGAGTTAGAGATGAGCATTTTGAATTGCGAGAATATTACATCGGAGGGGTTGCAAAGTATTGGAAGATTATACATTGAAGAACACAATGGATTATTTCAAGCCAAGATGTTACACGATTTAAATAGATGTATTAAAAACAATTAGGTAGGTGTGGAACCACTTTTTAAGGAGTCGTCTTATTGTTGTCTATGCATAACATGACTGTTTCGAAAGAAAGAATATTGTTGTTGCATTCTATTTACAGGGAAGACAAATAAATGTAGGAAGATTATCTTCTAAGAGTCCATAGTTGATCTGAGGACGTTACCCCCAATAAGGGTAGGATAACGTGAGAAATTTTTGCCACACTAAGAGGAACTAAGTTTGCTGCAACATCCCAGTAGAGTCAAGCTTTCCCTTCATACTTGTTCCATAACAACATCTCCCGCCTCTCATTGATCAGAAAATCTTGACTTCTCTAAAGTAGTTATAATAGAGGTTGTCTCTATTTGAGGTGTAGCAATACCAGATGATGGAAGAGTTGGAGCAAAGCAATGAACGCCAGGCTCGATACTTGTCGTATTAAAATTAGGGATTCCATAAGAAGATCCCTCTAGAAAAATTTTCGAGACCTATGCCAGAATTTCCTAGTTTCCTTATTAGTTTTCTCTCAACTAATGAGTGCAGAGAAGAGCAAGCTCCATCCATTGCCAGAACCCGACTCTGTGACCTAAAGGACCACTGCATAAAAGGAAAAGTTCTAAAGAGGAGTTAGAAAAGTCAAACTTTGCCAAACGGAGAAGGATGTAGAAGAGGAAAGAAAAAACAAATGTCCGACCATATATAACTACGCACTAAAAAAGGTAAAACTCATGTACCACATCAATTCACCCACTGGCAAGACTGCACAAGATCAACCAATCAATGAACTGATGATGTACTAAGGACCGACAAAGAAGTGAGGAAGTTGACCTATGGGAAAGGAAGATCGATACAAATCAGGCTTGCAAGTCTTAAAGAAGAATTGATAAGTGCCAACATTCTAGTCCAAGAAAGTTAGTTTTTATTTTTTTTTCTCATTCATTGCATAATTTTTTAT
>NC_053438.1:36163922-36284321 GCF_007990345.1 Gossypium hirsutum | reverse complement strand
ATGATCATGCCATAAATGGCTAAGTATGATATATGTATGTGACAAGGCCCTAGTTGGTCCATGAAACCCAAATTAGGTAAGGTTCACTTTGAAACAGAAGCTGGTAGCAGCAGTGTGTGGATTGGAAAAATCACAGAATTCGTAGGAGTGAATAAATAGTGAAAAATTATGTAATCGAACTTGATGATCTACTCATATGGAAGTAACAAACAATTATAGGAACAGTACAGAAAGAGATATTTGGGTTCTTGTGGAACAGGGCCAGAACAGTTTCTGGATTCACTGTTCCGCCTTTGGAAATTCACTATAAATTTACCAGAGATAATTAGGGTCATACCATATATGTATGGATTCCTCTCTGAGTCTAGTTTCCATAGAAACAAACGGCATCAGTATTGAAGCTCTGTGCAGAGAGATATCCCAGTCGTAATGGGAAAAGGTCAGTGTATCGACCCCTGTAAGGGACTTTGATATACTGTATTGGACAAAATTCTAGAAAAAATCATAGTGGGACTGATCTAGCAGAAAATCACAAATAATAAATAAAAAAGATAGTATCAGATGGCAGGTCTAGAAAAATTTCAAAGTTTGTTAACATCTCGTGTCCGACTCCGTGTCGGTCTCGGTTCGGTGTTACATTTTATTGGTATCAGACTACGTTTAGTCGATTCTAGGACTACCGTAATGTTTTGGGTCTAGCTATACATGCCATTTTATGTGATTACTTGATAGTGTGGTGATTTCTGACAATCGTAAATGTGTTTATTATAGTAATGGATCCCGATCGTGACCGAGAAGTAGCTGATGATCTTGAGAGTGTAGCGCCTGCTCCCGGACAAGGGACAGTGCCGGCGGACTCTCAACCTAATGCTAGTAATCAGAATGATGAAGCTAGACAAGCATTCTATAGCGTGATGAATGATTGGTTTAACCAATACATTCGAACTAATATGCTGTTCACAACCTCCATTCCCGACAAATACTACCCCCGCACCTACAATACCACCGGTAACGGACCAAATAAGGTCAAATAAGCCCCCAGTTGACAGAATCCGAAAACATGGGGCTACTGAATTTAAGGCTATGGATAGCGATGATGCCGAGCAAGCTGAATTTTGGCTGGACAACACTATCGGGTACTCGATGAGCTATCTTGTACACCCGATGAATGCCTAAAGTGTGCTATCTCCTTGCTACGTGATTCTGCCTACTATTGGTGGAGTACTCTGACTTCTATTGTGCCCCGAGAGCAAGTAACTTGGGAGTTTTTCCAAACTGAGTTTCGGAAAAAGTATATCAGTCAGAGATTTGTTGATCAAAAACGGAAGGAATTTCTTGAGCTTAAGCAAGGCTCCATGTCGGTTACTGATTACGAGCGAAAATTTGTTAGACTTAGCAAATACGCTCGGGAATGTGTTTCGTCCGAAGCTATTATGTGTAAACGCTTCGAGGATGGGCTGAATGAAGATATAAAAATGTTCGTTGGCGTTCTTGAAATACAAGAGTTCGTGGTACTTGTTGAACGAGCTTGTAAAGCCGAAGAGCTTAGAAAGAAAAGCAAAGAGTTGATGAGGGAACTGGAGAGTTTCGTAAAACATCCTCGGGGAGGTCTCTTCAACAGACATCGAAGAGATTTCGAGATGATGCAGGCCAGTTTAGAGGCACTTCGGGCCTTTTTGGACGAGATCGTGATCGACCCCCTGTGGTACACGAGGCACTTCGGTCGCCAGTGTTGGGAATGAACGTCGAGACAGGACGAAATGCCGATATTGCGGTAAATGGCATTCGGGGAGTTGTAGATTTCCTGACCGCTCCTGTTACAAATGCGGATCAGTGGACCACTTCATTAAAGATTGCCCGAGGTTGTCGGGACAGAATGCAAATCAGAGTGGGAGACCGGGTGCTACCACTGCTCGAGGTAGACCATCTGGAAATATGGGCAATGCTGGTGGTGGTCAGAGAGGATCTAGAGATGATATAACCAGATCCGAAGCCCGTGCGCCTGCTAGAGCTTATGTTATACGTGCCCGCGAGGATGCTTCTTCGCCTGATGTTATTACCGGTACATTCACCCTCTTTGATACTAATGTAATTGCTTTGATTGACCCCAGTTCTACCCATTCTTACATATGTGAAACCTTAGCATCCAGTAAGACTTTATCTATTGAGTCTACTGAGTTTGTAATTCGGGTGTCAAATCCCTTGGGTCGTTACGTGCTTGTCGACAAAGTGTGTAAGAAATGTCCCCTGGAAAATTCGAGGTTCCTATTTTCCAGCGGACTTGATGCTTTTGCCGTTTGATGAATTTGATGTTATCCTTGGGTTGGATTGGTTGACTGCGCATGATGCGATTGTGAATTGCAAGAGCAAGACTATTGATTTGAGGTGCGCAAATAACGAAGTAGTCCGAATTGAGTCTGCGGACTTGGAGGGGATGCCAGCTGTAATATCAGCAATGTTGGCACAAAAATATGTAAGAAAAGGGTGCGAAGCATACCTTGCATATGTGCTTGATGACAAAGAATTAGAAAAGAAACCCGAATCTGTGCCGGTGGTTTGTGAATACCCGGATGTTTTTCCGGAAGAATTACCGGGTTTACCACATGTTCGGGAGGTAGAGTTTGGTATTGAGCTTGTACCTGGGACTACGTCGATTTCGATAGCTCCGTATCGTATGGCACCAACCGAGTTAAAGGAGTTAAAAGCTCAGTTGCAAGAACTGACGGAGAGAGGTTTCGCTCGACCAAGTTTCTCACCTTGGGGTGCACCAGTATTGTTCGTGAAAAAGAAGGACGGAACCATGAGGTTGTGCATTGACTATCGTCAGCTGAATAAAGTGACGACAAAGAACAAATATCTGTTGCCGCGCATCGATGATTTGTTCGACCAACTGAAGGGAGCCTCAGTGTTCTCAAAAATAGATTTGAGATCGGGCTATTATCAGTTGCGAATTCGAGATCCAGATATTCCCAAAACTGCCTTCAGAACGAGATATGGTCACTACGAATTCTTAGTGATGCCGTTTGGGCTCACTAATGCCCCTGCAGTATTTATGGATTTGATGAATCGGATCTTCAGACCGTATTTGGATCGGTTCGTAGTGGTGTTCATTGATGACATTTTGGTCTATTCAAGAGACGAGACCGAACATGCTGAGCATCTGAGGCTAGTGCTGCAAATTTTGCGGGATAAGCAGTTATATGCTAAGTTCAGTAAGTGTGAGTTCTGGTTAAGAGAGGTTAGCTTCTTGGGTCATGTGGTATCCGCGTCGGGTATTCGAGTTGACCCGAACAAAATTTCAGCCATACTTGACTGGAAACCTCCGAGAAATGTTACTGAAGTTCGGAGCTTTTTGGGGCTCACCGGTTATTACCGACGATTTGTGAAAGGTTTCTCGATGATAGCCACACCAATGACGAAGCTACTTCAAAAGGATGTTAAGTTCGAGTGGACGGAGAAATGTCAGAAAAGTTTCGACCAACTGAAAACTCATTTGACTGAAGCTCCAATTTTGGTGCAACCCGAATCAGGTAAAGAGTTTGTCATTTATAGTGACGCATCCCTACTTGGGTTGGGTTGCGTATTGATGCAAGAAGGTCGAGTCGTGGCCTATGCGTCGAGACAATTGAAGCCACACGAGAGGAATTATCCGACCCATGATCTCGAACTAGCTGCCATCGTGTTTGCTTTAAAAATATGGCGACATTATCTGTTTGGTGAGAAGTGCCATGTATTTTCGGATCACAAAAGTCTCAAATATTTGATGACTCAACGAGACTTGAATCTGCGACAAAGACGTTGGCTTGAGTTGTTGAAAGATTACGAGCTTGTCATTGATTACCACCCGGGAAAGGCTAACGTGGTTGCAGACGCCTTAAGCCGGAAGTCATTGTTTGCTTTACGAGCGATGAATGTGCATTTGTCTGTTCTACCAGACAGTGTGTTAGTAGCTGAATTAAAAGCTAAACCATTGTTGACTCACCAAATTCGTGAAGCTCAGAAAGTCGATGATGAATTGGTTGCAAAACGGGCTAAGTGTTTTCTGAACGAGGAATCGGAGTTTCAAATTGATGATGATGATTGTTTGAGGTTCAGAAATCGTTTGTGTGTTCCAAGGAATTCGGAACTCATTTCGATGATTCTGAACGAAGCCCATTGTAGCCGAATGTCAATTCACCTGGGGAGTACGAAAATGTACAATGATTTGAAACGTCAATTTTGGTGGCATGGTATGAAACGGGACATCTCTGACTTTGTTTCGAGATGTTTAATATGTCAACAAGTGAAAGCGGAACATCAAGTGCCTTCAGGATTACTCCAGCCGATCATGATACCCGAGTGGAAATGAGATCGAGTCACAATGGACTTTGTGTCCGGACTGCCCTTGTCAGCAAGTAAGAAGGATGCGATATGGGTTATTGTTGATAGACTGACTAAGTCGGCTCATTTCATCCCTGTACGTACGGATTTTTCATTGGAGAAACTAGCTGAATTGTACGTTTACCAAATTGTGAGATTACACGGGGTACCTGTTTCTATCGTGTCAGATAGAGATCCGAGATTCACCTCACGATTTTGGAAGAAATTGCAAGAAGCTCTGGGTACCAAGCTGCATTTTAGCACTGCTTTTCACCCCCAAACCGATGGTCAATCCGAGAGGATAATTCAGATACTTGAGGATATGTTGAGATGTTGCATCCTCGAGTTCAGTAGTTCATGGGAACGGTATTTACCTTTGATTGAATTCGCTTACAACAATAGTTTTCAATCAAGTATTATGATGGCACCTTACGAGGCTTTGTACGGTCGTAAATGCCGTACACCATTATTTTGGACCGAGCTCGGTGAAAGCAAAATTTTCGGAGTTGATTTGATTAGAGATGCTGAACAGAAAGTAAAGGTAATCCGTGAAAGTCCGAAGGTAGCCACGGATCGTCAGAAATCGTACGCAGATTTGAAACGAAAAGACATCGAGTATCAGGTGGGAGACAAAGTGTTCCTTAAGGTTTCACCTCGGAAAAGATACTCAGGTTCGGCCGTAAGGGCAAGTTGAGCCCAAGATTCATTGGGCCGTACGAAATCTCCGAACGAGTTGGTCCGGTTGCGTATAGATTGATTTTGCCCCCGGAACTTGAAAAGATTCATGACGTCTTTCATGTTTCGATGCTTCGACGCTATCGATCTGATCCATCGCACATAATTAGCCCATCGGAAGTTGAAATTCAAGTCGACATGAGCTATGAAGAAGAACCGATGCGTATCCTAGCTCGTGAAGTGAAGGAGTTGCGAAACAAAAGAGTTCCGCTAGTAAAGGTGTTATGGCTCAAACACGGGATCGAGGAAGCTACTTGGGAGACCGAGAGCTCGATGAAAGAACGATACCCAAACCTATTTACCGGTAAGATTTTCGGGGACGAAAATTTCTTAAGTGGGGGAGAGTTGTGACAGCCCAAAGTTGACCCTAGTCGGGAAGTGGTTTCGGGACCGCTAAACCGAGTCACCGAAATGTTTGAATGTGATACTTATTGTCTAGAATATGTAATTAAGAATGTGTGAAAATTTCAAGCTTCAATTTGGTTGATTTCATGTGAATTTAGTCAATAGGACTTATGTGAGAAAATTTTAAAATGTGATAGGTCAATGTGTGAGGACCTATTAGTGCATGTGGACAAAGGGGGGGACTTGCATGTCAAATTCCCCCCCCCCTAATGAGTAGTGGCCGGCCATGACAAGGAAGGATGGGCAAAACATGTCATGAAACATGTTTTGTTAGTGGAAGAATAAAATAAGGAGTATGGGTAATAAAGAAATGGAAAACAAAAGAAAAAAAAATGTGTGTGTGGTGTTTGTCCCCCCATTGCCGTGAGCTCAAGAGAAGAAAGGAGAAAAGTTTGTGTTCATCCTTTCTCACCTCCATTTTAGCCTAAATTAGAAAGAAAAACAAAGAAAAAAATTTCTCATCCTTTGGTTCATCCTTGGCCAAAAATTTTAAGGAGGAAAGAAGAAGAAAGGTGAAGAGATTCGGCCATGCATGTAGCTAGGCCAAGCTCAAGAGCAAAGGGGAAATAAAACCGATAAAGGGAAGGAAAAAGTGGTTGAATAGCTAGCGGAATCGTTCGACAACACCCGAGGTAAGTTCTTGAGTAAGAGATCTTAAATTTCGATGTGATTAAATCATGCTCTATGTGTGGCTATTGAGCCGAATGTGCAAGGACAATATGTGCCTTGTGTTTGAGTTTCGTAAACGAAAATGAAATATGAATGTGCTATGAATTATTGTTAGATGTGCATGATTAATTGAATGCTGTCCGGGCTAAGTCCCGAAGGCTTTGTGCTAAGTGAATATATCCGGATTAAGATCCGAAGGCCTTTGTGCGAGATACTAAATCCGGGTTAAGTCCCGAAGGCATTCGTGCGAGTTATTAAATCCGGGTTAAGTCCCGAAGGCATTCGTGCGAGTTATTAAATCCGGGTTAAGTCCCGAAGGCATTCGTGCGAGTTATTAAATCCGGGTTAAGTCCCGAAGGCATTCGTGCGAGTTGTTAAATCCGGGTTAAGTCCCGAGTTGTTAAATCCGGGTTAAGTCCCGAAGGCATTCGTGCGAGTTGTTAAATTCGGGTTATGTCCCGAAGGCATTGTGTGAGTTACTAAAACCGGGCTATGTCCCGAAGGCATTTGAACGAGGAGCTATATCCGGTTAAATCCCGAAGGTACGTGATTTGGTAATGAATGAGCTTGCTGTAAAATTCCAGCGAATACTCGAAAAACATCCCAATATGGGGATATGTTACGTATGTGTTGAATTTAATCGAGCCCTTACAATAAATGTTCGCTCAGTTGATAAACGAGCTACCGGCCTTCGGCCAAGTTAGTTTATTGTGTATGTACATAAGGGTTATTAATGTTGTGAAGCAAGTTTGATATCGGTAAATTGCGTATTATTAAATATTCCGTTTAGCTAAATGTGTGCTATTCTTTATGCATGCTGGAATTCCTTGCTCAAACTTACTAAGCATAAATTGCTTACTCGTTGCATTGCTCCTCTGTTTTATAGATTTTTGGTTCTCCAGCTATCGGACTCGGGATCTTGAAGTCGAAGTCGCCCACACTATCAAAGGCTCTTTGGGTACTATTTTGGTTGAATTTTGTTATGGCATGTATAGGACTACCCATTGTTGTCTTTTGAGTAATTTATGAAATGTATAAGTGTACAGCCATGCGAAAATGGCTTGTAGAAGTGGAGTATGGCATTAGACCATTCGTATTTATGAATGTATAGATGGTTTCATGATGTAACTATGTTGGAATGGAAGTGTTGAGCAAATGATCAGCCACTAGAATGGCTAAGTATGATCATATGTGGGCTTATGTTTGACAAGGCCCTAGTTGGTCCATGAAACCCCAAATTAGGTAAGGTTCACTTTGAAAACAGAAGCTGGTAGCAGCAGTGGTGTGGATTGGAAAAATCACAAGAATTCGTAGGAGTGGAATTAAATAGTGAATAAATTATGTAATCGAACCTTGATGAATCTACTTTCATATGGAAGTAACGAAACAATTATAGGAACAGTACAGAAAGAGATATTTGGGTTCTTGTGGAACAGGGCCAGAACAGTTTCTGGATTCACTGTTCCGCCTTTGGAAATTCACTATAAATTTACCAGAGATAATTAGGGGTCATACCATATATGTATGGATTCCTCTCTGAGTCTAGTTTCCATAGAAACAAACGGCATCAGTATTGAAGCTCTGTGCAGAGAGATATCCCAGTCGTAATGGGAAAAGGTCAGTGTAGTCGACCCCTGTAACATGGGAGACTTTGACTAATAAACTGTACTAATTGGCCAGACCAAAAATTCTAGAAAAAAATCCATAGGTGGGGACATGAGTCTAGTTTCAGGGAAAAATCACAAAACTGATTTTTGAGTTGTGAAACTCAAGATATGATTTTTGAAGCGACTAGTACTCAGACTGGGCAGTGTCTGGAAAATTTTTTCAAAGTTTGTTAACATCTCGTGTCCGACTCCGGTGTCGGTCTCGGGTTCGGGGTGTTACAGGCAAGGTAACTAGAGGTTTTGCTCTCGCAAGAGGTAGGCCATTTTAGAACTCTTTTGTGTAGCAAAGTAGATATGATTTTACCAAGGCATTATTGACAGTAAGGGCATTTACTATAAATTTGGCATGTATATAGGTTGATTATATTTACAATAAATTTGACATGATTGTAGATGATTTTAATTTTTTATTAGACTATTAAGTTCTATATATTACATTGTAAATATGCATTGAGAAATTAAATGTACCAAAAGATATAGAGAACACAGGGAAACGAGCATGCTAGTATGTATGATAGATTATTGAATTTGTGATTGTTTGATTGGTTAAATTTGTGAATATTGAGATACCTAGGGATGACATAAGGCATTGTTTGGTATACACTCAGAGCCAAAAAGCTAACCTTGTTTATTCATCTTTAGTACCTATATTTGAGCCAGAAAACACTTCTTGGTAAACCTTCATGCAAAACTCAAGCCAAAAATGGTAATTTGTATTTACCGTTTTCCTTGGTCCTAAATTGCACAACTATAGACGTCTGGGCATACGTGTTGAGGGTTAAGTAGATACATTACGATGGATTTTGTAAAAATAGAGTCAAAAAGGAAGAATCAGTGTGATATAGTAATTATAGGTTAGCCTATAAGTGCAAAATAAAAGAAAATTTCAAAACATTAAAATCAAAAGGAGTAGAAAAAGTACTTGAAAAGTAAAAGCATTTGTGAGTGAGATATATTGAGAAAGAAAAAGGTGACAGTCACAAAAATAGAAAAACTCGTTTATTAGTGCACAGAAAGTGATGAGCTATCCATAGTTGTTGTATTATGTTGTGATTTCCTATGTGGTGAAATAAGGAAGGCGAGAGAAAGAGAAATAAGGCAGTGAGCGGGTAAGGGTCACTAATGGGTAGAATAAGGAGCAATACGATGTGTCAAACTATTTTCGTGCTTGAAACTATTTTGATGCTTACTATTCTTGAATTCCATAACTATCCTAAGCATCAAAATGTTGCAAGCTAAAAAGCCTTATGTGATTTTAGGTAGAATTATTCATGAATTAACATCATATTAAATAATTATATTTACGACTGTTTGTATTCTGCTAGGATAATCAAATTACCTATATAATTTATGGATGGATCTATAAATTTGAAAACATTAATGCTTGTATACTTTTTAATATACTGAACATAGGTGTTTGATGTCAAAAGTGGTAAGTCATTTATATATTATGTCAAGATTATGTGTAAATATAAAATGCCTAGTTATGTAACAACTTGTTTTCAGTGATATCAGAACAGTGGTTTCTGGACCACAAATCTTACAAGTAAATGATTATGTTATTATTATTTTGATGTTTACGAGATTTTATTAAGGTCGTATTAAAATTTCATTAAGAGATTTTGAAGCTTGCATTGTTAATCAAGTAAAAAAGGACTAAATCATAAAAAGGGTAAAATTTGAGTTCTACTAGTTAAAAGGGTTAAATGGATATGGAACCTTAAACTAAAGGACTTAAATGGTAATTAGACCATTTGATGAATTAGTGGATAGTTATGGACAAGGTATTACTGAAATTTTGGTTGTTTTTAAATGGCAAAATGGTAAAATGGTAAATAAAGTTTAAAACAGATAGGCTTAAATCATCATCTTCCTCCCACTTGCTTCTTCTTAACAGATTCTTCAATGGAGGAATAGCTAGGGTTCAGCCAAGCATTGTTTCACTTGGATGGTATGTAGTTTTGTCCCGTTTTTAATGATTTTTATGTTTTTAAGATCGTTTTAGCTTAATCTAGCTAGCCTGGGGATCAATTTGTAAAATTGTTAAAGTTTGAGGGTTATGCCATGTATGTTATTGAATTTTTTTATGTTAAATGGTAGGTTATGAATCCTTGTTGAAAAATAAACAAGTTTTACAAAGTTATTTTTTATGAAATTTGGAATTAGGGACTAATTTGTTAGAGGTATAAATTCTAGAGTTTTATTATGAAATGATTATAAATATGGTTTGTTTCAAGGTCCCTTGCATGTTTAGTTAACATGGATTTATATTAAAATGGTTAGATTTTAAGTTATAAGTCTAAGGACTAAATTGAGAAAAAGTTAAAAGTTAGGGCAAAATAGTAATTTTTCATAACTATGAAATATGGGTTAAATTGAATACTAGAAGTATTAAAGTGATTGAAATTGTCTATTTAGATCAAGATAAATGACGTACGGACTTAGATTGAGGCAAAGAAAAAGCTTCGGATTAGCTCGATTTAACTTCTATGTCCCTAGTCATCGACATAAGTTCGTATGAATGGTTATCGTATTAATGTTGTCAAATCGTATGTTATTATGTTATTTATAATGCGAATTGATCAATGTATAAACAAATCAACGCTATAACAGTTATCGAGTCCTGGTTGAACCTTAGAAATTTGTAGGATACAAATGACATGTCATTAGGGATTTCATATTTTGGGTGCTGGTCTTGAATGTCCTATCGATGGTTGAGGTCCTGCATTTGTTGCGGATACTCCACAGCTCGTGTGAGCAGCATCGTGTAGCTTACATTCTAACCCGCAACTCGTGTGAGCAATGATGTAAAGGAAAGGTTATGGTCATATGTAAAGGCACACTTCGTGTGAGCTTTCCTGAGTATCCGATGAAAATCTAGATGGTTCAACGGGCAAGAAAAGGGAACGGAAAGGTATGTATGCAACTGTATTGAATCATGGAATTATGAAACATTAAAGATGTAAAGGTTATGTTTACACATGATGCAAGTGTACTAGTTTGTAGATAGATGATGTTGTTTAGGCTTATGCCAAGCTTGTGGTTATGGTTGATTTTTATGCTGATGTTTTATACTATACAAATGAAATGGTAAGTTAAGTTTGGTTTATACGAGCTTTGTAACACCCCTAACCCATATCCATCGCCAAAATAAGGTTACGAAGTATTACCAGAGTTTTCATTTCAAAACGAACAAAAATTATAAACATTTCAATTCATATCATTAATTATATCAAAACCAATCCAGAACATGCATATCGTCTCTTATATGAGCCCTCGGGGCCCTAAAAACACATTAGAAATGAATCGGGACTAAATCTGAATATGGAATTTTTAGGAAAAAGATGAAAATTTTCAAAACTCTAGGGATCACACGACCGTGTGGCCAGGCTGTGAGACTCACACGGTTGAGAGACATACCCGTGTCTCAGGCCGTGTGGACATTCAAAGTAGGGACACACGGCCGTCCTAGCCCGTGTCCGTGCTCTTGTAACTCACTGACTTGGGTGACATTGCAAAGCCACACACCTGTCTTGCAACCCTTTGAAAGCTACAGGGTGCACACACCCATGTAGCCTGGCCGTCCTAGCTGAATGGACGAAAAATAGGCCATTTCCAAGCCATTTTTCTCACCCATTCAAGCACATACCAACAACCAAATTTCCACATATAAACAAGCCTTCAAATTTCCCTAATAACATGTATCATCAAGCTACCCAATTAAGGTATATAAACATACAACCAATATGCCTAAAAGGAACCTCAATCACAACAATTAAACATGTACAATTATATGCACAATTTGGCCAAATGTTCAACTAACCTTTAGCTAAGTTATTGCCAAAACATACCATTTTGTTTACCTATCAATTTCATACCAAAAAGTACCAAATATACCAATTAACATTAGCATCATAAACCATAAAGCAATCTACATGTTTCATACCAAAATGACCATGTTTAACTTCCATCACCTAAGCATCATAAGAACTATAGAATCAACCATCATAAGGTCACATATATATGTCAACATAACAACCATTACAAGGCCCAAATATATACATGCCAACTTAATAACAACTCCTTCATAAGAAAATGCCATAAACACAAGCCAAAACAAATGGCTATATCATCAACCAAAAAATACCTATACATGTGCATATTTAACCAGTTATCACTTCACTTGTTTCCATGCCAAAACATAACATAATTGATATATAATCAACATACCATATTAGATTCAAAACCTTTCCAAAACATACCATATCTTGACCATGTTGAGGTCAATTCATCATATATCACTTTGGCCATTCAAACATGCTTTGACACATTATCAAATTAACAAATATCAACAAGGCACCAAATGTACCAAGGCTACATCACCCAAAATGACATATACATGCCAAACACATCAACTAACATTTAGCTAATCATCAACCATAATTTCACTTCTACATGTCATTATAACCTTAACAAAGACATCAAAATCTATTGATATAATTTATGGATAGTGTGATAGATCTTCGATGAACTTCCAACCCAATCAAGCTTTCGATAATCTGAAAAGTAAGGAAAAACAACTACGTAAGCAAAGAATGCTTAGTAAGCTCGTATAAACTTTATTCATATCAATCTATTTCAAATATTTAATTTATACATATCAAGAATAATCCTATACCGATACCGCAAGATTCATGAAACCATATTCAACAACTCATAAAGTGAATAAATCCATAGCATCATATATACATATCATCCCTAGCATAGTAGGATTTTAAATAACTTTAAACCCTTTCAAATTTTCTTATTTTCATTAGAATTTCATTACTTTCCATTGCATTTACTTTCTTTAACTTAAATAACAACATCAATTCAACTCATCATTCCCTTTTTCATCATTTTACACTTCAAGTATGGACTTACTATTTCATTACCTTTCCACACCCGTTTCATATGCATAACACACAAGACATAACATATAATTCAACCATAACCACAAGCTAGTGCATTTAAACATAGCTCTTTTGAGAATTAACCACATGATAAATCATTTCATAAGAAATTTCATAATTTAAACCTTACCACTTTTTCATGAACACAAGCACATTTCCATTTGGGCTCTTACAATTTCAATGCAACTTATAAGTAAACATAATATCATTCAACCAATAGTTTGGCACATGCCTAAGCATCAAACAACAACACATGTTAGCATACTTGAACATATTTCATATAAATTAAAACATGGATAACCATTTATTTTCAATATGTAACACTTGAGTTTATTACTCATCTCAACTTACATAATTTCCATTTATCATCATATCAAGGTTGTTCATATATGTACATGTCATAATACATATCATTCTCTTACTGTTTCTTATCTGAATAATGCCCATTGAACCATTTAGAATACCGTTGGATACCCGGGATAGCTCACACATAGTGTGGTAACTCATATAACTGTAATCTATGAATTCATGTACATGTATGCTCACTCGAGCTCTAAATAAGAATGCTCACACGAGCTGTGAAAATGGGCCTTCTCACACGAGCTGTGGGTCGAAACGTAGCTACACGATACTACTCATACGAGCTATGGAGTATCCGCAACACATGTCGGACCTCAACCATCGATAGGACATTCAAGACTAGCACCCGATTCATTAAACCCTAATGACATGTCATTTGTATCTTACAAATTCCAAAGGTTCAAACAGGGTTCGGTAATCGTCAAACGTCGTTGGATTTACGTTGTTTCATGACACAGTAAATTGAATACGACTATATATATTGATTTAATTACAATATAATCATATATTAAAATTCAATTTAATCAAAATTATACAGATGCAGTTCATACGAACTTACCTGGCTAAGTTGCAGGAATACCAAAGTTTAGGGGCATTTCGATAATTTTCTATTTTCCTCAACTTTCCACTCGATCTTCATCTAAATTAATAATTTCATTAAATATATTAATTTAGAAAATAAAAAATTCATGTTTTGCAATTTAGTCATTTTTAACATTTTTACAAAATTGCCTCTAAAGTTTTACTTTTATTCAATTTAGTCTTTGAGCCCAAAACATGCAAATTAACCATTTTACCCAAATTTGATCTTATTTGAATGCTGATGGTATCCAAAACAGCCCAATTATGCAACAATTTTACATTAAATCCATGTACTTTTATTAATTTAACAATTTAGTCCCTAATCAAAAAATTCATCAAAAATCACTTAATAAAATACTTTTAAATATCAACCACATTTTAAATTCATCATTTAACATCTAAAATCACAATTTTCATCAATGGAAACATTCAAAATCTTTAACAATTTCAAAATCGAAGGTACGGGCTATCTAGACCTAGTTGCAATGATATCAAAAACATAAAAATTAATGAAAGTAGGGCTAAAATGGACTTACATGCACCATCACAAGGTAAGCTGAAGCTTCAAGCTCTTTCATAGAGTTTTTCTCCATTCAAAATCAGTGAAGAAGACATTAAGATGATGATAAAACATTTTGGTTTTATTTTATATTAATAATTATCAAATTACCATATTAACCTTAGTTAATAAATAAATAAAACACCAAAGTCATGTCCATAGTTGTCCACTAACCTCTTGAATGGTATAATTACCATATAAGTCCCTTTTTCATTATTCAATTAACCATTTAATCACTCAAATCAAATAGTGATCAAATTTTACATTTTTTATGATTTAGTCCTTTTTAATTAATTAACTATCGAAACGTTAAAATGTTTCAATGAAAATTTAATACCACTTTAATGATACTCTATAAATATTACAAATATTTACGATTCGATTTATAGAAACGAGGTCTCGATACCTCATTTTCTAAAACTATTTGACTTAGGGTCTTACCACTTGAACTTAATAAATCGCTTTTATAACAAAAATCACTATATCAAAAACCTTTTTAAAACTATGTTTGACTCGTAAATATTAAATAATACTTATGAAGTTACTCGTCAGATTTGGTGGCCCCAAAACCACTATTTTCGACACCACTGAATAACGGGTTGTTACAAGCTTACTAAGCTTTATTTGCTTACGTAGTTTCTTTTCCATGATTTGTAGATTATCAGAAGCTTGATTTTGTTAGAAGCTCAAAAAAGTAGTTTCTTTTCGATGTTTTATAGACTATCCAAAAGTCAATTCGGTAGTTTTTATGTATTTTGGCCAAGGTTTGTAATGGTATGTATAGGATGGTTTATTATGATTTTTTTGGTGAACATGTAAAATGGTAACTTGATATGTTTGTGATTGGATGCTTATGGATTGTTAATGAACTTACAATGCTTGTTTAGGTAGCTTGATACTGGTCTTTCATCGTATGTTTTGTATATTTTGAAAATGCCTAATCGAGGTATGTCCTAATACCTAAATGCATAGAATTGTATGCATGGAATTAAACATATAAACATGTCTAAGTAAGTGAGGTTTGGTTGTTGTTTGTGGTGCCTTTGAATGGCATATTGGTTAGTTTAATTAGGTATTTCTAAGGCCTCGAGGACTCGATTTAGGGATAGTATGTATGTATATGATTGATATATGATATGTTTATGTTATTGAATGTAATTAAGTTTAAATGTTTTGATTGTACGGTAATGCTCCGTAACCCTAATTTGGCGATGGATATGGGTTAGGGGTGTTACAAGTTATGTATTCTAAGCCAACATTTGTACTATACTTGCTCAAGGGTTCTTTTTTAATTTACTATTTCTTTGCCATGCTTGAGGATAAGCAATAACTAAAGTATGGGGGAGTTTGATCTGCCACAACTTGATGTAGCATATTAAATTAGTTTTCGCACTTGATGAGCTTGAATATGAGCATTTTTATTATGTTTTAATTAAATTTTCATAGTTTATTCTAAATACAATAAAAAGTGTATTATGAGTCTTTTCTTGACCTTAAGGGCCGAATATGGCTTAAAGGTGAGCTAATATACTTAGTGAGTGTGCAGGAGACCATCAGGGGATGTATAAACTCAATACCGATCGCTGTGTTGGAACACTTGAAGTTTGATGTTACAACATAGGGAGTAGAATGCAAGCATATGGAGACTGCCCTCGGTGTTGTGACACAACCATGGGATGTCACGACACACCCCTAAAGCTACCCTGAACCTGAGCAAACTACTTTTGATGTCACGACACAGGCATTAGGGTGTCTTGACATTGGTCCTGTATAGGAGATATTTACGAGCTAGGGGCATTTTGGTCTGCACAATCAAATATTTAACACGAGAGCGTTACCTGACCTAGGCTTGAGGACGACGATAACCCTAACTCTATAGATAATTTCAGACTTTAAGGAGTTTTCAGACTTTAAGCTTTTCTTTTTAATTTTAGTTCTTAGTTTTAGGCTTAGGCTTATTGCTAGTTCTTTTATTTTTTTGTTCTTCGAAGAACATGGTTTGTAAACGTGATCAAACGCTAGTGGATTGTTTGCACTTCATCTATAAAATATGAACAGGATTCTCTAAACTCTATTCTTGATTTTTTTTATTCATTTTATCTTTATATTCAAGTTTATTATGTTCATGAGATCTATGAGGAACTAATCCTCTTATGGGGGATTAGCGAGTGGAGGTGTGATTAATTGATTCTTATGTAGGGATTTATTAGAGGGTCAACTGTTTGAGAGAGGAAGAATTTAAACCTTAAGCTTGACAACCTTAGGAAGTCATTTAGGTGGGAATTAACCCAAAATTGGTATAGCATATCTGTGAACACCTTACCCCAAACATGTTTTGACTATGAGGTTGAGATATAAGTAGTTCTTGTCAAGTCATTAGTTTAGTGGAAGATCGAGAGATCCTACTAGGGTAATGACTAGTTGATTAAGTAGAAACCCGAAATAAGAATTAGTTATGATTACCAAAGCAAGCTAATCACTCATGCCTAGAATTGATCAAAGTCTATAAATTAGGATTTTCAAAGTTATTTATATCTATATTTTATTATTTATAAAAATTTAAAAACATTTTATTTTATGTTTTATTATACTATAATTTATTTAAATTACTAATTAGATCTATTTGTGGTTATGTTAGTATTAGTGTAGTGATAGCCTCCATTGGGACAATCCTCAAAGTACTTACCTAATTCGTTGTAACTATATTACAACTTGACTCGTATACTTGCTGACACAGCTTACTTCATATCTTTTGTGTAAGATTCTTACTCTGGATGTTGGCACATCTAGAGGTGGTCATGTTCCAATACTGGCTGCAAGGGTTAAGTCCCAATGGCCACCAAGCTAATCACCTTCTATTATGGGTGGATTCTTAAAATTTCACTTCAACTAAAATAGCCTTGCCCCACAACTCCAATGAAGATCTGCCACAAATTTTAGTGGAGAGGATGAGGGAGCCTCCCTTCTTTTTCTACAATCATCGTGGATTGCGTCCATGCCATTGGAATATCAATTGCCATGCGTTCTCCTAGTCAAGCTAATTCTCCCGTTACTATTGTAGGGTCTATTTCTAATTCTCACACTTCTACACTCATTCCTATAAACCTGGACGTATTAGCCTTATTAGATTCAGTGCAGGAGAATAAAGGTGTTATTTTTGCCTCATCAAGAACAATAGCTGATAGGAGAACTCAAAAGAGGCCAATGGTGGATGGAAGCACTAGACATATAAAAGGTAGTGACCGCCCACAATTGATTCGGTGTAGACTTAAGAAAGGGCATGTTCCCCTAAGAGTCAAAACTTCTCCTGGTCTTATCCTTCCTCTTTTTCATGCCCGGCTAACAGAGTCCGCCAACTTTGTAGACTCTCCAGTCCACGCTGCTGATCCCCCTGCAGATGAAATCCCATAAGAAGCAATACACCAAAGCCAGCCAAATGTTCCTCTCGGTTCCTTACCCAATAATGCTCCAACTGGTGAAGTAGATGGACTTTTCCCATGGCAGGATCTCTTGTGCTTAGGGCAGCATCCCTTCTCATTGGAAATTATCCAATAGTAGTAAAACAACATCTTGCCTTAGCAGGTTAAAGATGCTCTCCTCTCTTCACTTTCTTAAAATTCTCAATTATCCCCACTCTCTTACTGGCGAGGTCCATACAATCCTAAGTAGTTGAATATGGGCTTATGAGCTGATCCCTTTAGGAGATTTGTATTCAAAATATCATTAAATAGATGGGCTTGGAGAAAATTATGCATTCTAGCAAACAATCTTTAGCTCAACTACGCTAGGCTCATTAGGTAACCCTCAGCCAAATTAATGATCTTGATTCTTGTGTTTTTCCTTGGAAGACCAAATATGTAAGTTTAGAAGGTCGGGCCAAACAGATGGAGGAAAACATCAATCAGCTAAAGGTCAAAGAGTCCTCTTGAAAGGAGAAATTCAAATCCCAAGAGCAACTTAACTTATTAGAGTTAGAGTGTCTACACCAATCCAACAGGAAAGCTATGATAGTCCCAAGAGGACACAAACAAATATCTAACAGAGGCTTTGCTCTTACTGACGTTCAATCTAGTCCTTCACGTCTAAGTTTTTGTAGGCTCTCTTAACTTTAGTCAGGTGAACTTCAACTATCTATAGAAAGTCACCCCAGATTCCTTAAAATTCAACGTTTATAATCCTAAAAGCAAAGATTGGAAAAGTTCCAAAGGGAATGGAAGCAATCAGTCAACTTCTTCATTCCCACTTAGTTGGAAATAGAGGAGGAGGATTTAGAATATTGAAATGATCTGAAAGAAGTCCCCAAATAATGCCCCTAGCAAGAAGAAGCCCCCACCGAACCAATAAACCAGCAAGCTGATAAGGGAAACTAAAAATTTTCTTCTTTCTTTGTGTTCAATTTCTTTGCTTAGTTTGTATAAACTTCCTTATCTTATCAATGCAATTATTATTTTCCTTCGCCATTGTCTCACTGACCCAATACTAACAGTGTACCAAATTATTCGCCATACAAAGTCTTTTAACTTATCTAAGAGACTAAGCCAGGTTGGCGTATTATGCATACAGAGCTAACTCAAACTCAAGTTCCAGAGGATCGACTAAACCGAAAGCTCTAAAACCAATTAACTTGTAATAATCTATACTCGACCTGATTTATTGGATCCGAATATAGGGTGTCACACTGCTTACATACTAAATAAACAAATTTTTAAAACTAGTGTAGGCCCTTCTGAATATACCCCTTATTTATTTATTTTCTAAATCAAAGATTTTCATTGAAACATTTATAAATTTACTACAATTTCTCAGATATTAGTATAAGACATTACAACTTAAATCTAAAAAAATCATATTTAATAGTGGTTTAAAGACACTATTAATAATACTTCCAAAAGTTCTTCTCTTTTTGCATAATATTACCCAACAAATAGACATTAAGGCGCGTTCTTAGCTTGGTCCCTTCTGGTGAACTAGTTCAAACCTAATAACCTTTATCTCAGCATAGAGTTATTATTTCAACAGTCATTCTCAATCCAATAGAAGAAATAAAAGGTTGAACCATTCATAGATTAAATTAGGTCTTAGCCTTATCTTCTTGAAGAAGAAAAGAACATTTTAGTTAAAAGAAAAACTAGAACATAAAGAAGAAAATAAAGTCACCAGGAATGTCTTCCCCCTTTTACTAAATGTAAACTCCCTATCCCCCTACTCATGCTTAAGGCCCAATTTCAGACCCATAAATGTAATGGGTTCACACTACCTTAAGGCCCAACAACAATGTTAAAAGCCAAACAAATCAAACCAAGATTCTATCAAAGACAAGATTCGAGGACGAATCTTTTCAAGGAAAGGGGGAATGATACATGCATGGATGGGGTGAAATTTATTAAACTCCATTCACCAAAGCTGCCAATTTTCAAGTTTGGGAAATCAGCAGATTTCCAAAGACAATTTGGATAGGATCCATTCATTTCTAGGTTGAGATGTCTTCATGGTGTTTAAATATCTATCTCTTCGCTTCGAAACACACTTTGAATCATTGGATTTTGAGTTTGGGAGCTCAAGTTATGATCGTTTTAGAGAAAATTGTACGAGTAGAATTTTTGGACGGTATTATAACGGGAATTACGAGTTTCAGACTTTTAATTCGAGTTTAAATCATATTACGATCGAGTTTTGGGCTAAATTTTTATTATATATGACCCAATATTATATTTATTAGCTCTTATTATTTTATTATTTCTTATTCCAAATTTTTAAAAATTATTAAGTAGTTTTAAGTTATTTAGGAGTTTTATTTAGCTAGCTTATATAGAAGCCTTTTCATTGTACACAAATGACAAAATTCATTAATATTAAACTTCTCTTTTGAGTTCATAAATTCTCTCTGAGTTTTTCTTTTCAAGAATTTCTCTTGAGTTTTCTTTTAAAAGAGTTTTAACAATCTTTTCAAATTGTGGGGATCATATTCAAACTTTTTCTTGCCAAATTTTCTATAATGGAGGGAAAATTAAAGCTGCTTGAAGGTGGTTCTGGATTCTTCGTGTTTCCAAGGCTTCTTAAGACTTCTACACGCCACGTTATATCTTTTCCATCTATCTTCTTTACTTTCTTCTTTATTGTTCTAATATTTGATTTGTTGTTCTATTTTATTTATCTTAGTTATTTTTTTAACTATTTTATCTGACTTAGATTCGACTGCGTTTCATGTTGTGTCAAAATCCAAGTTTCTTTCTAAACGTCTAGAGACCTAAGTCAAATTCGCGACTTGGAAAAACTTTACGATCCACTTCCGCATTCATACACACTCATCCTTATCAATTTTGTATCATTTGGTGTTATATTTGAGCATTTTAGGTGTTCTTTTTGTTCCTATAAACTGATTTCCATCAAACAGCCTCAATACAATTTTTTTACCTAGAAAGTGTTACGAGTGAAATGATATGCGAATTGTGCAAATATACACGTCGAATCAAGTAATAAAGTGATAAGTTAGATTGTGTCCACAGTGATCGGTTAGTTAAAAAATGGTCGAGTTATTATAATGAGTATGATTAATGTTATGACAAAAATAATTATAAGAATGCAGTTGTAATTTGAAGGAATAATGATGTGTGCAATATGTGTAACTGATAAATAATGGAAAATGCTATAACAAGACAAGAGTAAGAATGTAATGGAAAATATGAGACTAAATTATGTGAATAATATGCAAAAATAACAAGTAAACAACTAAAAATGATATGGTGAAGATGCTACAGAAAATGATAGAGGGTCTACGATGTTGATTTTAAAGGTTGAGATTACTAACAATCTGCCCTTTTTGACAGTAATGCCTTGCCAAAAACATACTCAATCTACTACTTAGAAGAGTTCAAAAATGATCTACTTCTTTTAAGAACAAAGACCTTAAGTTACCTTTGCTTAAGCGATATATGTTTATAGGCTTTTAGCATGGTACCCTACACTGTTTTGTTTTCTTTTCATATGAACACTGCTCTATGTCTAGAGGCAGCTACAAATATTCTGTCGAACACTTGCTCATATAATTCAATTTCAATCTCATTAACCTAACCTTGTCAGAATTAGATTAATTTAATGAACAAGTTGTACATCCATTTATGTCTAGATTTTGAAAACATAAAATTTTGTAATAAAAAAAACCATTAAATGAAATAGTGGAGTAAAATAGATATACGCTTCAGTCATTAAAGAAAATAGGAGTTTCACCAAGTAACCTCAACCCTATGAGATTTAGCTCATGGGTTGGCAATTAAAAATCAAATCCAAAGTGTCATTCAACATCGCTTTCATCAAATCAATTCACAAAGAGTAACCAATAAATAACAAAAGAACTTCAGGAAGATAACTTCTGCTTATCCAACCCACACTCTAGGGATGCAGTGTCCTGTGGTCGCTAAGAAGGACTGCCTTCGTCTTTGTCTTCCCATCACTATTCAGACATTACCTTTTATTTTTTTCCTTAAGGATTTCCCTTTTTTTCTCTTTTATTTTTTTGCGTTTTTAGGGTTTCCTCTTTTGGCTTTTATAATCATTTTCCCTAGGGTAAATCCAACAGCTCTCAATTTTCTTCCCTCTTTTTTAGGTAGATATATCTGGTACAAGTTCAACTAGGCATAAGACTGGTACCTTGGAGTGATGATTGGACATCTTACCAGCATTGCCACGGAATTCGTGTTGACAAACTGTCCAACCTTTTGCCCTGTCAAACCTTCACTCCTTTACTTTTTATTCCCCGGCCTGCACCTGCTAATCCACCACCACTCACAACCCTTCCACAAGTAATTTAAAAATAATTAACATTTAAGTATAGCCCAAGCTCCTAATGTAATGCTAAAACAAAGAAAAATACTAATGGAATGTCCTAAAATGCAATTAAATGTACGTAAGTACAAGCAATTAGCTAGATCTAAAGGCATGAAATATAACTCTTTTCAAGAGTTACCACAACCCCAAACTTGAGTTATTTTCTTGTCCTTAAGCAAAATATGCATGAATGCAACAATTTTTGCCTATGCACATAACCACCTTATACTTCTAATCTATTCAAAGAACAATATATTTCAGTTCTTAGCAATCTTCTTTCTCTAAAAACTTGTTCGAGTTTGAAAGGTTTGCTCAACAAAGGTGGTGCATAAAATTGCTCCCTAAAAACAAAATTTTCTAAGTACCCATGTGTGCTTTCTGGCCATAGAAAACATCTCCTAATTTACTCAGTTCATTTGTTACCTAAACTCAAGTTACTTTGTAACCTTTGCTCTAAGCCTACTCAAATTATTTATTTGTATTTTTTTTGTTTTTTAAAGTATATTAGGGGATTTAGTATGTCACAAAATTCTTTGACTTGATAATCACAATGAAGTATAGACTGAATTACCTAGTACACAATCATGTCACAATTTAAATAAAAATCACTCTTAAAGCTAAGGCTTTTAACTTATAAGATGGATGGAGCAAACAACTACCTCCTTAGCTACTCAGCCTGTTACTACAGTGGAGTGCCCCTAATTTCCTTTTCTTTATTATGTACTCTTACTTAAGTTCATTAA
This sequence comes from Gossypium hirsutum, assembly GCF_007990345.1. NCBI lineage: Eukaryota > Viridiplantae > Streptophyta > Magnoliopsida > Malvales > Malvaceae > Gossypium > Gossypium hirsutum. Next base: position 36,261,466 of record NC_053438.1, on the reverse strand, counting down.
AAGATACTTGTTATAGTCCAAAAATAACTAAGGTTAGCACATATTATTTTTAGGAGGTAATTTTCAAGCAACCTAACCTAAGCTAAATTCACCTAATCCCCTGTCACATGTTCTAAGTGATTGAAGAATTTACACTCATTATCGAACATCATAAGTAAAGAATGTACTCCATATTGTCAAAACAGTACTTAGCAGTTACGTGGCAGTGGCAAAACAAATTTAATGAGACTAGAATGAGTAGACATACTAGATATATAATGCAACCTAAATGCACAATACACCTCCAAACCTAAGGAATGCATTGTCTTTAATGCATGTACAGATATGTAACATAAAAACAAAAATATAGATATGTACAGCAAATGTCAAGGCAAAAGAAATAAAATGCATGAGGTAGGGGAAAAAACTTACCTGGCTTGGACTAGAGTGTAGTTAATTCATTTGGCCCGACGAGTGGATTTACAAGCACTGACTTTATACCGCAGCTTCCTCTTCAAGCTGGTGGGGTGGGTGGAATAGGGTCCTTAATTTTCGTGGTGGCAGTGGTAGTTTCATCTATCTTTTTTCCTTCTTCATTCTCAAGATCTAATGATGTCATCTTTTAAGGCTCTTCAGCAACAGTTTCCTCTTCATCAGTAATGGTACCCAAATTTGTGGATTCGGCTTTGGTAGCAGGAGTTTGAGCTTGCTTCTTTGCAGCTTCAGGAATTGGGTGTCTTCCAAATATGCGTATTTTAAATGTTGTGGCAGTGGTTTGGACTCCAGTGTGAGAAGTTCCTCTATAGAAGGTTTAGGAGGACTAAAAGAGCAATTTGATAAATCTATGGATTCAAACTTCTTCGCTGGTCTATTCGCAAACTGCTTAGCTTCCATAAGTCCATCAATGTCCTAAAAAATTACTGTGTCACACCGTTCAAGTTAGTCTTCATCACTATCAGAATTTTTATGAAAATTTTTGCAAACTCTTCCTCTACTGTTGTTTCTATCAACCCAATGGCCTGCCATTCTTCATTTTCATCAACACATTTCAAGGCATCAAATACATTGAAAGTAATTTGCTAATCATTTACCCTCATGGTTAGTTCACCTTTCTGCACATTAATTAAAGTCCTCCCAATAGCAAGAAAAGGTCGTTTAGACAACAAGATGTCTTGAAGATACTTTGCGGCTTAAATTATTCCCATACTCTTTGAGAGGTCGTGCAAGAGCATGATTAAATGCTTTGATGTCGGGAATAGTGGCATCATGGAATGATCTTTGCCAAAGATTTTTGTTACAGTATAATCCACCAAATATGAACGCCAAGCCTAGAAATGACATTACATCTTTTTGAAAATCAGAGGATGAAACGCTATATGAAGCTTGGGTACGATTTCAAGAATTACTGTAGAAATGTCTGATGCATGGATTCCAGCACTAAATATAGATGGAGGTATTTTATAATGGGTTGAATTCACATACGAGGATGGTAGTTGATGCTTCTGCCAATGGTACCTTGTTGGGTAACTCTTATAATGAAGCATATAAGATTTTGGAAAATATAGCTAACAATTTTTCTATTACCTCTAATTTTTCTTTGTCAACTTCAATCCCTCACTACGATATCCTATGCCCTAGAATAATTCCTTCAAGAATCATAAAGTGACATTTTTCTCAATTCAAGACAAGATTTGTTTCTTCACAACGACTCAAAACCAATTCCAGATTTTTTAAGGAATCCTCAAAATCATTGCCAAACACAGAGAAATCATCCATTAAGACTTTAAGGAAATTTTCCACCATGTCTAAGAATATGACCATCATACAACGCTGAATGGTTTTCAGGGCATTACATAACTCGAATGGCATCCGTCTAAATGCAAAATTTCCATATGGACATATGAAGGTTGTCTTCTCTTAGTCACTGGAGGATATAAAAATCTGATTATACCTTGAATATCTATCCAAAAAATAATAAAAAGCTTTCCCAACTAATCTATCTAACTTATTGTACGAGTAGAACCCTAACGAATGCACAACTTAACTATACCACCACAGAAATTGAGTTCTTGGCTGTGGTGTTTGCATTCGATAAATTCTGCTATTATCTAGTTGGTACCGAGGTCACATTCTACACAGATCACTCTACTATTAAGTATTTGATGAGCAAGAAAGATGCCAAGCCAAGATTTATTAGGTGAATACTCTTGTTGCAGGAGTTCGACTTGGAAATTAGAGATCGAAAGGGGGCTGAAAATCAAGTGGTTGATCACTTGTCAAGGTTAGAATATGGAAATGAAGATGGCAATGACAAACTTATTAAATAAGACTTTCCAGATGAGTAGCTATTAGTTACCATGGCATTACCTTGGTATGCCAGTATAGTGAACTTTTTAGTAAGTGGTGTGATGCCACCTGATCTCAACAACCAAAGAAGAAAGAAATTTCTTCATGATGCCAAGCATTATTATTGGGATTAACCCTTCCTATTTAAGCATTGTGCTAATCAGGTAATTAGGAAGTGTGTCCCTAATGAAGAAATACATAGCATTCTACAGCATTATCATTCAGCTCCTTACGGAGGACACTTTAGAGGAATGGTAATTGTTGCCAAAGTACTTTAGTCAGGATTTTATTTGTCGAGTCTGTTTAAGGATGCTCATGAATTTTATAAGTCATGTAACCATTGTTAGAGGACAAGAAATCTATCTAGGAGACACGAAATGCCACTGCAAAATATTTTGGAGATTGAGTTATTTGATGTATGGGGAATAGACTTTATAGGTCCTTTTCCACTGTTAGTGGGAAACCTGTAGATACTGTTGGCAGTGGACTATGTCTATAAGTGGGTCAAAGCTGTTGTGCTTTCTACTAATGATGCAAAGTTAGTAATGAAGTTCTTACACAAGAACATTTTCATAAGATTCGGTATGGGCTCAAATTGTTGAACTTGTATCTGTGGTCTGATTATTCCTGGATTAAAATTGTCCAAAATTAGAACAACGTGCTCCAGAATTGGTCTATCTCGATCATCTATCACACTATGAATAGGAGAATTAACATCCTGACGAATTGGATCATCATTGAAACCATGATCAATCCCTTTCCTAGCCATATTTCGTAGCTTTTTTCGCCTCCTACGCAAAGTTCTCTCAATCTCTGGGTCAAAAGGATACTCTTCGTTAGCAGGAATGCCTCTTCTCATACACTGATGGCAAACCTATAGAAATTAAATATAACTAAGTTAAATAAATCAAGTGGAACTAATTAAATTAACAAAACTGAATTTCTCCAAATTTTTTATCCCTAGCAACGATGCCAAAAACTTGTCGCGTATGAAATGATATGCAAATTGTGCAACTATACATGTCAAATCAAGTAATAAAGTGATAGGTCAGATCGTCTCCACAGGGATCAGTTAGGTATAAAATGGTCGAGTTATTATAATGAGTATGATTAATGTTATGACAAAAATGTAACTGATAAATAATGGAAAATGATATGACAATAGTAAGAATGCAATGGCAAATTTTAAGAATAATTACGTGAATACTATGCAAATGAACAAGTAAACAACTAAAAATGATATGGCAGAGATACTACAGAAAAGGACAGAGGGTCTACGGTGTTGATTTGAAAGGTCGGGATTACTAAGAATCTACCTTTACTGACACAAATGCCTCGACAAAATCATACTCAATCTACTACTTAGAAAGTTCTAAAATGGTCTACTTCTTTCGAAAACAAGACCTCAAGTTACCTTGCCTTAAGCGATATATGTCTATAGGCCTTTAGCACTGTACCCTACACTATTTTGTTTTCTTTCCGTATGAACGTTGCTCTATGTTTAGAGGCTACTACAAGTATTCGATCGAACGCTTGCAATGGAGTTTTTTGCGTGACAGGAATAGGTTCTAAAATGAGGAAATAAAGGAGAGAACTTTTTTCAGAACATAGTGCAGACAGTTTGCCAGCACAAATGCCACGGCATTGTCGGGAAGGCCAAGTCAACATTTTTCGCGCAGCAATCCCAATTCAAATTCAAACTTGTACCGGATAAGTCCCCATAAGAGAAGAGAAGATAATCACGAGCTGTTAGCTGACCCTAGCCTAATCTATCTATAAAAATCAATGAAGGGGACCTCACAAACAATAGAGAAAAAAGTAAGAATGATCTTTAGGTGTGAATAAGGGTTCGACGGTGCAAAGGAAAATGAGTCGAAGGTAGTCCTTTTTAGCCATCACAAGAAATTGTGCTACTGTAGTGTGGACTAGGCAAGTGAAAGTTATTTCCCAAAGTTCTTCCATTATTTCCACTAGTATTCCTTCAAAATATTGAATATAAATAGTTGAACACAATGTCGGATGATATTTTGGTTTGGAATTTTATTTCCCAGCCCATGAGCTAAACTCTCATAGGGTTGGGATTACTTTCAATGAAACCTTAAACTATTTTTATGGATGCAGTATATATCTATTTTATTTTACAGTTTCATTTGATTGTTCTTGTTTTTTAATTAAATTGCAGCAATCTCTTGACATAAAAGACCGTTCACATACTTATGAATTGATTCTAATTTCGAAAGGGTTGAATTAAAATTAAATAAAATGAGCAAGTATTTGGTAGACACTTGTAGTCAACTCCTGACATAGAGTCACGATCATACAGAGGGAACCCATGCAAGATATCTAAAAAGCCTATAGACATGGACGATGTAACTTAAGGTTTTGCTCTCGCGAGAGATAGGCCATTTTAGAACTCTTTTGTGTAGTAAAGTAGATACGATTTTGCTAAGGCATTACTAAAGTAAGGGTTGATTATGAGTAATCCCGACCTTCCAAATCAACATCACTCTATCATTATTCTTTGTTGTAGTATATTTTTCACAACATATTTAATTGCTTATTTCTTTGTTTACATTCTATTCGGATAATCACTCTCGTTATTACCATTACATTTCTGCTTTCACTTTTGTCATAGCATCTCCAGTTATTCATTAATTCCATGTATTGCTTACATCATTACTTCACTAATTGCCACTACATATTTGTCATGGACTTTGCTATATCATTAATCGCATTTTATTATAATAACTTGACCACTGTTGTGCTTTAATCTGATCCTCGTGAGAACGATACTCACTCATCACTTTATTACTTGAACCGACGTGTATACTTGCACAAAATCTCATATCATTTTACACGCGAAAATTTTTTGGCACCATTCCTGCGGATCAGCAATTGGGTGAAATTTGGTTTTGTTATTTTACTTAGTAGTTTTTTTTAACTTAGTGTATTTACTTTTTATAGGTTTGTCATCAGTGCATAAGAAGAGGCATTCCTGCTAACACAGAATACATTTTTGATTTAGAGATTGATAGAACCTTGTGGACAAAGAGAAAAGAATTGAGAAAAATGGCTAGAAATAAGAATGGTTTTAATGGTAATCCAAATGATCGCAATGAAAATCCTCCCATTGGATGTATGGTGGATGATCGAGATAAGCTAACTAGAGAGCATGTCATCCCAATGTTGGATGATTTGAATCCAAGGATAGTCAGACCAACAATACAAGCTCAACAATTCGAGTTGAAACCAGTAATGTTTCAGATGTTACAAATAGTAGGATAGTTTGGTGGACTACCCACTGAAGATCCGAGATTACATTAAAGACTTTCTAGAAGTATGTTATTCATTCCAATGGTAGGGTATTCATGAAGATGCCTTGAGACTTAAGCTATTATTGTATTTTTTAAGAGATCGTGAGAGACCATGGCTGAATGCTTTGTCATCGAGAACAGTGGCATCATGGAATGATTTTTGCCAGAGTTTTTTTGCTACAGTATAACCCGCCTACTATGAATGCCAAGTTGTGAAACGATATTATGCCTTTTCGGCAAATGAAGGATGAGATGCTATATGAAGCTTGGGAATGATTTAAAGACATAATTTAGAAATGTCTGATGCATGGATTCCAGCACTGGACTCAAATGGAGATGTTTTACAATGGGTTGAATGTGTACACAAGAATGGTAGTTGATGCTTTTGCCAATGGTACTTTGGTGGAAAAAACATATAATGAAGCATATGATATCTTAGAAAAGATTACCGGAAACGATTATTAGTACCCGGCCACGAGAGTTGGGACGGGTAAGAGAGTTGTTGGTACCATCGAGCTTGATGTAATCACTTCGTTAACGGTCCAATTATCTTCTCTAGCTAATATGATTAAAACCATGAAAAATCCACCTGTTGCCCATTAAATGAAATCAGTAGAGTTGTCATGTGTTTATTATGGGGAAAATCATGTGTTTGACGAATGCCCATCAAACCCAGCGTCAGTATACTACATGGGTAATTCCAATTGAAATAGCAATCCATATTCCAACACCAACAATTCAGGGTGGAAGTAGTATCCAAATTTAGTTAGGGTAATCAAGGTGCATGAAATTTTCACAATGCCGCAAGACAAAATGTCGACAATGCACCACCTCGTTATGTTCAACCTATGCCAAGTCAAAATACCCAATATAGTCAAGCACCATCTCTTTACTTCCATTAAAGTTTTGTTAAAGGGATATATGGCCAAGAATGATGTTGTAATTCAAATTTAGGTTGCATCTCTCCAAGCACTTGAAAGTCAAGTGGGGAAAATAGAAAATGCTCTAATTTCAGGGCCACAAGGAGCATTGACTAGTGATACCAGGAATTCAAGAACACAAGGCAAGGAGCATTGCAAAGTAATCACCCTTAAAAGCGAGACTTAATTGAGTGATATTGTTCATGATACCGTGGCAGGAGAAGATAATACAAGTAACAATTAGGTGAAGACCCCAAAACCATCTGAAAACCATACAACATCTAAAAAGGATAAACATGAAAAAGTTATGGTAAAATTAGATGATGTTGCCAACAAAATGCCACAGCAAAACATTCTCAGCAACCTAAAGGACGACTGCCTCTACCTTTTCCACAATGATTCCATAATTCCAAACAAGATGCTTAGTTTAAAATATTTTTGGAGATTTTGAAGAAAATCCATATTGACATATCGCTAGTCGAAGCTTTAAAGAAAATGCTCAATTATGTGAAATTTATGAAAGACATATTGTCGAAAAAGCGTAAGTTGAGAGAATTTGAGACTGTTCCTCTCACTGAAAGGTGTACAACAATGTTGATGAATAAGATACCTCTAAAGTTAAAGGACCCAGGGAGTTTCACTATCCCATGTTCAATTGGAAATCATTATGTAGAAAATGCGTTATGTGATCTAGGCGCAAGTATAAATCTAATGCCTATGTCTATCTTCAGGAAGCTAGGAATTGGGAAAGCGAGACCTACCACAGTAATGTTGCAATTGGTTGACCGATCTTACGCCCATCCAGAACGTAAAATTAAAGATGTATTGGTAGGGATGGATAAATTTATCTTTCCTACATATTTTCCTTTTTGAAAGTGAAGTTGACCATGATGTACAAATTATTCTTGGAAGATTTCGTGCTATTGGTAGACCCTAATTGATGTAAAAAAAGGCGAGCTAACCATGAGAGTGAATGATCAAAAGGTTACTTTTATTGTGATTAATGCGTTAAAATGTGCGGATGAGAATGAGGAATGTCACACCATTGACTTGATAGAAGCAGAAGTGGACGAATTTTCAAAATTTTGCTACAGTAATTTTGACAGTGAAGGCAAATTGACTAAATCTAATTATGAAAGAAGTTTTCAAGAAATATATTATCAAGTGGCTTGATGCTAGCATTCTTTGCCCAATTTTCGATAGCTCATAGGTAAGTCTTGTGCAATGTGTACCCAAGAAAGGGGATGTCATGGTAGTAAGTAATGACAACAACAAACTCATACCTACTCGTACTGTTACGAGATGGAGAGTGTGTATGGACAATCGCGAGCTTAACAAGGCAACTAGGAAGGATCATTTCCCTTTTCCATTCATCGATCAAATGTTGGAAAAATTAGCTAGTACTGCTTTTTATTACTTCCTAGATGGTTATTCAGGATATAATCAGATTTCCATAGCATCCGAAGATCAATAAAAGATAACTTTCACGTTTCCATATGGCACTTTCACATTCAACTGAATGCCATTTGAGTTATGCAATGCCCCTGTAACTTTCCAACACTGCATGATGGCCATAATCTCAAACATGGTGGAAAATTTCCTTGAAATTTTTATGGATGACTTCTATGTGTTTGGAAATGATTTAAAAAACAGCTTAAGAAATTTGGAAATGGTTTTATGTCGTTGTGGATAAATGAATCTAGTACTAAAATGGGAGGAATGCCATTTCATGGTACGTGAAGGCATTGTCTTAGGACATAGGGTGTCACAGTGAGGAATTCAAGTGGACAGGGCAAAAATAGAAGTGATCGAAAAATTACCACTGCCCAAAAGTGCTAAGGGTATTAGAAGTTTTTTAGGATATGTAGGATTTTACAGAAGATTTATCAAGGATTTTTGAAAATCTTTAAACCCTTGTGTACTTTACTTGAATTGAATAAACCTTTTAATTTTGATGATCAATGTTTGCAGGCTTTCGAGGAACTCAAGAAGCGAGTTGTAGCAGCATTGATTGTGGTTGCTCTAAAATGAACATTGCCCTTTGAACTCATGTGTGATGTCAGTGATTATGCTGTGGGAGTAGTTTTGGGTCAAAGGAGAAACAAGGTACTACATGCAATATATTATGCTAGTAGGACATTGATAGAGACTCGGCTTAATTATGCCACCACAAAGAAGGAATTACTACCAGTGGTCTTTGCATTCGACAAATTTAGTTCTTATTTAGAAGAAAAAAGTCACAGTCTACAAAGATCACTCCACTATTAAGAACTTGGTACGAAAAAATGATGCCAAGTTGAGATTGATTAGGTGGATACTCTTATTACAATAGTTTGATTTGGAAATTAGAGATCAAAAGGGAATTAAAAATCAAGTGGCTGACCATTTGTCAAGCATAGAATTGAGGAATGAAAATGAAAGCAAGAAATATATTAAGGAAGAATTCCCAGATGAAAAGTTACTCATTTCCAAGGCATTACCTTGGTATGTCAACATAGTAAACATTTTAGTAAGTGGTGTAATGCCACCTAACTTTGATGCTTAAAGAAAACGGAAATTTCTTCACGATGTCAAACATTACTATTGGGATGAACCATTCCTATTCAAGCATTGTGCAAATCAAATAATTTGGAAGTGTGTCCCAACAATGAGATGCATAGTATCTTACAACATTGTCAATCAACCCCATATGGAAGACATTTTGGAGGGATGAAAATAGCTTCCAAGGTACTCCAATCAGGATTCTATTGGCCAAGTTTATTTAAAGATGCTCATGAATTTTATAGGTCGTGTGACCGTTGTCAGAGAACAGGAAACGTGTCTAGGAAACAAGAAATGTCGTTGCAAAGTATATTGGACATTGAACTATTTGATTTATGGGGAATAGACTTTATGGGTCCATTTCCACCATCTGTGGGCAAGCTTTACATACTCTTGGCAGTAGATTATGTTTCTAAGTGGGTAAAAACAATAGACCTAGCATTTAATGATGCTAAGTCGGTATTGAAATTTTTGCATAAGAACATTTTCACATGATTTGGTACACTAAGAGCCATTACCAGTGACGAGGAATCCCATTCTAATTGCAAACTAATGGCCAATGTCGTGCGTAGGTATGGGTGAAACATAAAATTGCCATGGCATATCACCCATAGACGAATGGCCAAGTTGAAATCTCCTATAGAGTAATTAAACAAATTCTGGAAAAAGTGGTGAATCCATCTCGAAAGGACTGGTCTACTAGATTGGATGAAGCTCTATGGGCATACCGAACTACATTTAAAACACCACTAGGGATGTCACCTTTTAAACTTGTTTACGGTAGGCCATGTCATTTACCTGTTGAACTTGAGCATCAAAAATTTTGGGCAATTAAGAAGCTGAACATGAATTGGGTTGTTTCTAGTGACAAGAGATTGCTAGAATTGAATGAGATAGAAGAATTTCAAACACAAGCATATGAGAATGGTTGTTTGTATAAGGAAAAGACCAAGCGATAGCACGATGCCAAAATTCTACCAAGGCAATTTGAACCTGGACAACATATATTATTGTTTAATTCCATGCTCAAATTATTTCATGGTAAGTTAAATCTCAATAGTTAGGACCTTTTGACGTAAATCAAGTGTATTCACATGGTGTTCTTGTTGTTAAAGACCTAAGAACAGGGGCTACATTCAAGGTTAATGGACAACACTTGAAACATTACTGGAGTGCTTTTATAGAGCGTGACAAGTAAAGCGTTAGCCTTCGTAATGTTTGAATTTTTGTTTTCGTTAATAAGTAGTTTTTCCATTTTATTTCCCATTATTTTTATTTTTATTCTCTTTATTTTTTATACAATTTCATTTCTATTTTTATTATTATGAATAGGAACAAAATAAAAGAAGTAGGATTTGTTAGTGTATACAGAGTAGCAGTTTGCCGCAACATTACAAAGAAGTGTTATGTCATGACAAACTAAATGATGATGTGTTAATAAAAGAGTTGACCAGTTAAAAAATTCCAAAGGAAAGATTTTTAGGCAGTTGCATTTAATGAATATTGGGAAACCCAAAGTATGAGGCCCACAATGTAGGGCTCCATTATATCATTCCCCCCAAAAGTCTTGTCAATTTTTAACTTTTCTCCACGTCATTACCCTTCTCCCTCACGTTTCCCATTCCCAAAAAAATGTCATCATTATCCCTTTTTATTTTCTTCAACTGGTTCACGTTTCTCGCTTCTCACAAAGTTCACATTTTTACAATTCTCTCGTCTTCAACCTCTCTACTATTTGTTGTTTACTACATCATTTTCCTTTTCAACTTCCCTGACCTTCTTTTCATGGCTAGTCTAAGGAGTACTTTTAAAACAGTAGAATCTTCGTGCTCTGGCACCCCGCAGCCAAAGATATTCTTTAATGCTGCCGCAGCTACAAGGTATTCAACTAATATTTTAAAACGACCATTTTGTTTTGAACAGAGATTTTTATTGAAAGACGAACCCCACATGTTGTACGATGAATTGATATCCTCGATTGTGGAAAAGCACAACTGGTGTAGATTTTGTCTATACCTAGGGCATGTTTTGGGTAAAGTGGTAAGAGAATTTTACACCATAACACCCCTAGCCCGTATCAGTCGTCGAATTAGGAACGGAGCATTACCAAAAGATAACATCAAACAACAAATATTTATTTATTATAATCAAATCACAACATAAAACATAGCAATAATATCAAAACTCATGCATATAGTCCCTTTTACGAGCCCTCGAGGCCCTAAAACAACATTAGAAATGAATCGGGACTAAATCGAAAACATATGGGATTTCTCAGGAAAAGATAATTTTTTTTACAAATTGCAGGGGTCACATGCCATGTGGCTAGGCCGTCTGAATATTCGAAGTAGGGACACATGGCCATGTGGCTAGATCATGTGGACATTCGAAATAGGGACGCACGTCCATATCCCAGCCTGTGTCCATGTCGGTGTAACTCACTAACTTGGGTAACACAGCTAAGCCACACGCCCGTGTGCCATGCCGTATGCCCCTCGAAATGGCCTCACAGGCTTGTGTTCTAGGCTGCATAAATGTTTGACTTGAAACATTTAATAAGCTACAGGGGACACACGGCCGTGTCGCCTAGCCGTGTGTTACACACGGTTGAGACACACCCGTGTCTTTGGCCGTGTGGACGAAAAATAGGCCATTTTCAAGCCATTTTTCTCACCCAAAAACTAGCCACTTGCTAAAACCAAATCTACCTATTTTTATGCATTTAAATGGCACTTAATATATACATATACAAGCTAGAACATCATAAAAACTAACCATTCAACCAATATGCCAAAATGGCACCTCAAACTCAACAATTAAACTTGACTAAACACCTACCAAATCCATTCATAATTCAAACCACCAATTGAACAACTTCAATTCCACACTTGCCATAATGTTCATATACCAATTACAAGCATAAAAAATACCATTATGACCATTTCCACATATACCATTAATCTTAATAACTATACCAAATGCCAATATAAATTCAAGGCTACCAAAAATAACCATTAACACTTTACCGCATCTCATAGCATAACTTAATGTTCATCCATTCAACTACCATCATTAAGTTCTTAGATGCCAAAATGAAAACCACTTGAAATATCATATATATATACATGATATCATATCAACTATATCATTGACAAAAATAACATATATACAAGCCACACATAATGGCTAATTTCATCTAACAAAGACACCTATACATGCCACTACAACCATGACTCAAAATCATCAATATCTATCGATATAGCCGATGGATAGTGTGATGGATCTCCGATAAGTTTCCAAACTGAACGAGCTTCCAATTATCTAAAAACATACGAGAAATAACACGAAGTAAGTATATAATGCTTAGTAAGTTCGTAATTCATAAACAAAACTTATCATTTCAATATATATAAGCTTAAAAGCAATTTATGAGACAATCCAACATAACTTGGCACAAGACACAGCAATAACAACCTTTCAAGTTAGATAACCACATAACTTAGCAAGTCATTGCAAAACATAATAGCTTTTATGCACATAACTTATAAGCATTCCTACTTTCATGAATACGGCTAATCATATTTAAAGCATCATCATTTCATACCTGTTTTTATACTTTCATAGCATTACTTATAAAAATATATGTCGATCCTTTCCTTTTGTATATTCATTGAACCACTGGTGTAACACCCCAAACCCGAGGCCGTCGCCGGAGTCGAACACGAGGTGTTAACAGACTTCAAACCACTTAAAAAAAATTTCCCAGACAAGCTGCCAGTCTGCGTACTAGTCGCTTTAAAAATCATATCTTGAGTTCTGAAACTCGAAATCCCGTTCCGTAATTTTTTTCCTGAATATAGACTCTCATATCTTCCATCCATAAAATTTCCAGAATTTAGGTTTGGCCAATCAATACCAGATTTTTCTTAAAGTTTCCCCTGTTTCACTGTTTGACTAATCTGACCACTCTTCACTACGAATCAAATTTCTCATTTTACTGAATTCAAAATGTGTTTTATTTGATTTCATTTGAAACTAGACTCATTAAGGAGTCTAAGCATATAAATTTTATCTTTTAACCATTTTTATACAATTTATAATGATTTTCTAAAAACAGAACAGAGGATTACAGTGTCATTCTGCGCTGTCTCACACAACTTTAAGTATCTCATTATCGGAAATTCCTTTGCTTACACGGTTTCTTTTATAAGGAACTAGACTCATTAAGCTTTAATTTCATGTCTCATTCAGACTCTAATTCAAATCAATAAATTTATGGTGATTTTCTAAAGTCACGTTACTGCTGCTGTCCTAAGCAGACTATTTCAAATTACCCTTGAATTCCCAAGCTCAAACACTTAAGAACTTACCATTTGAGCTTAGAACATATCATGGCCACATCATATCTTATTAAATCAACTCATCATGTCCTATTATAATTGAATTTACTCAACGTTTAATCACTTAAAACTTACCTCGGATGTGGTCGAACAATTTCGGCGGCTATTCGATCACTTTTTCCTTTCCCTTGTTGGACGCCTCTCCTTTAGAGTCTTGAGCTTAAACAAATAAATTAACTCATTTAACCGCTTTGCTACATATATTGGTATCCACATTTTAATGATTTTATGACATACGAAACGACATGGTAAAATTTTCATCTTGCTACTTTATGTTCTTAGCTATTCGGCTAATAACCTCATGCAATTACCATACTATCAATAATCTAATCACACATGCATATGCATACTTGGACATTCGGTAATCACCTTTGCTAATTTTAAACTCAACATCACATAAGCTCCCAAGTGATGGCCGAATGCTTCATTTGTTACCCAACTAACCATTCAACAACCTCAACCTCATTACCACCCTTTTATGCCTAATTATCTAAGTCAAGATAAGATCATCAACATGCCTAACTATAGCCGAATGTGCAACATTAATCTATCATTTCTATCTCATTTAGCACTTAACATTTACCACATATCGATTCACCAAACTCTCCATCTATTCATGCTCTCATATTCGGTCACCCATACCCATACTAACCATATAACTAATTAATACTAGGGTTAAACACAAGTGCAATATTGAAGCACCATGGCCGAACCTTCATGAAGTTGCTAAGACCCCTCATTTCTACTCCTCACACACTCTCACATCCAAACCTTTTTAGTAAACACTCAAGCTCAATCATCTTCATGCCTCATCACCACAACATCAAAACACCAACCAAGAAAGACAACACCCATGGCCGAATATCATCTCCATCACATAGCAAGATTTAGACCATGGGCTAGGTAGAACTCAAACTAACAACTAAAACATGCATGCATCTCATGGAACATCATCAAACAATCTGTTTTTTGATAGAATAAACGACACACTTGGCCTTCTTCAATATTCTCCTTGATAAAGTGTCTATCAATCTCAACATGTTTAGTTTTGTCATGCTGGATTGGGTTGTTAGCAATGCTAATGGCAGCTTCCTATCACAATACAACTTCATTAGTGAAATTATTGGGTTCTTCAGTTCTTCCATAATTCTTTTTAACCACATCATTTCACAATATTTCCCTCAACAAATGTACAGTACCCTAATGTAGACCTTCTATCTGCCAGGTGAACTCTTCAAATATCTTAAAATCCGAAACATTGGTTCTTCATGTTCCACCCTTGGAGAGTGCATAAATTAACTCACTAAACTTACTGCAAAAGCTATGTTTAGCGTTATATGTGATAAGTAAATTAACTTACCAACTAATCTCTAGTACTGCCCTTTATCAACTGGTTTTCCTTCTTTATTTCTGAATTTTACATTTGAACCAATTGGTGTGTCAGTTGGGTGGCAACCACTCATTCCAGTCTCCTTTAAAAGATCAATCACATATTTTTTTTGAGAGACCACAAGACCCTTCTTTGATCGAGCAACTTCCATTCCAAGGAAGTATCGTAAAGGACCCAAGTCTTTGATCTCAAACTCCAATGCCATATGCTCCTTGAGACATCTTATTTCATCCACATCATCTCCTGTAAGAATGATATCATCAACATAAACTATAATAACTGTTATTCTACCTCTTTGTAAATGTTGATAGAACATTGTGTGATCAGCTTGGCCTTTGTGAGTAACCTTATTTTTTAACAACTAGAGTGAATCGTCCGAACCAAGCTCGAGGAGACTGCTTTAGACCATACAAAGATTTTCTGACCTTACATACTTGAGTTCCAAATTTTTCTTCAAAACATAGAGGAGGATCCATGTACACTTCTTATTCAAGTCTCCCATTTAGGAAAACATTCTTCACATCCAGCTGCTATAAAGACCAATCAAGATTAACAACAATGGATAAAACAACTCTAACAATATTTAACTTAGCCACCGGAGTAAATGTCTCAAGATAGTCTATCTCATACGTTTGAGTGTACCCTTTAGCCACTAGCCGAGCTTTGAATCTATCTAAAGATTCATCTGGTCTAAATTTAGTTGTGAACACCCATTTACAACCCACTGTTTTTTTCCTACAGGTAAATTCACTGTTTCTCATGTACCTATTTTTTTAAGAGCACTCATCTTCTCTAAAACAGCCTCCTTCCTTTCAAGAACCTGTAAAGCATCTTTCACATTTTTAGGTATTTCCACAATATTGAGACACAAAATAAAGGCTAAAAATGTTGAAGAAAAGGCTTTATAGGACACAAATTTAGACATGTGATATTTGACAATATTTCTAACACCGTTTCTTTTAGCAATTGGAATATCTAGGTCAAAAAATTCATTGGGTAGATTACGAGATTTATCTAGACTTTTGACAAGTTATTACGAGTTCGATTCTTGGCGATGAATCTGGTGGATTCCACTTTCTTAATTTTGATTTCTTCTTGAGTAAACCAAGAACTCCTTTATTTGTTCTTTATTCTAATGATCAAGCTCTGCACATTCATACTCCATTTTTTATTAACATTAACATCATTCAAGTTCTTTTTATTAATAAGATTAATCTCATTAATTATAAATTCTTCTTCTCCATTATTAAAATCTTTATGTTGTACGTGTAGAGTTTGATCATGAGAATAGAGAACAAAGAAAGGAGGTGATAGTCATCTTTCCACCAAATTCTTTAGCACTATCAATAATCCTCACCAAGAACATGTCCCGAAAGTTACAAATAGTTATAACATGACAATTCAAGGATTGGGATAATTTATTGATAGATATGAGATTACAAGTTAGATTTGACACATGTAAAACATCATGTAAAACCAAGGAAGGTGAAATTTTAATAGTGTCTTTCCCGGCTATTCCCAAGAACGACCCGTCTGCTACTTTGACCTTTTTACTTCCTGCACAAGGTGTGAAAATTGAGAAAAGGAAATGACTACTAGTCATGTGATCACTAGCTTCAGAATCAATGATCCACGTGTTTGTTTTACAAGGCTTGACATTGTAAAAAATAAAAGAATCAACACCTAATTGGGCAAAGGAGCAAGAAGAACTATGTAACACCCCGAACCCGAGACCGTCACCGGAGTCGAACACGAGGTGTTAACAGACTTTAAAAATAATTTCCCAGACACTGCCAATCTGCGTACTAGTCGCTTTAAAAATCATATCTTGAGTTCAGAAATTCGGAATCCAGTTCCGTAAATTTTCCCTGAAACTAGACTCATATGCCCATCTACAAATTGTTTTCTAGAATTTTTGGTTGGGCCAATTAGTACAGTTTATTAGTCAAAGTATCCCATGTTACAGGGATCAACTACACTGACCTTTGCGCATTACGACTTGGATATCTCCCTGTACAGGGCTTCAATACTGATGCCGTTAGTTTCTATAGAAACTAGACTCAGAGAGGAATCTACGCATATATGGCTTGACTCCTAATTGTCTCTGGTTAATTTATAATGAATTTCCAAAGTCGGAACAGGAAATCCAGAAACCGTTCTGGCCCTGTCTCACAAGAACCTGAATATCTCTTAACATACTGTCCGTATGATTGTTTCGTTACTTTCCTATGAAAATAGATTCATCAAGGTTCGTTTACATAATTTATTAACTATTTAATTCCATTCCTACTATTTTTAGTGATTTTCCAAATCTACATCACTGCTGCTGTCAGCATCTGCCTTTAAGGTAGACTTTACCTATTCATAGTTTCCATGATTCAACTAGCCCTTTTTGCATAAATAGCACAATTTATGATAGTGATTAACCATTCCCATGGCCAATACTTGTCAAGCATATCCACACCTCTCAATAACCATATCCATACCAAATGATTATAACATTATACTCAAACATATATAAGCCATTTTCGCATGGCTATCCAAAATTATACAAGTCCAAAGGGTCCATGACCGACAACGAACGGGTAGTCCTATACATGCCATTTCGAAGTTCAACCAAAATTGTACCAAAAAGGGGGGGGGCTTTGATAGTGTGGGCGACTTCGGCTTCAAAATCCCGAGTCCGATAGCTGGAGAACCAAAATCTATAAAACAGAGGATCAAAGAAACGGAGTAAGCAATTTATGCTTAGTAAGTTTTGAGCAAGGAATTCCAGCACAGCAAAAGTATAGCATTCATATAGCTAAACGGATAATTTCATATGCACAAATTTTCGATATCATACTTGCTTCACATTACCAACCCTTATGTACATACACAAAAGATCAACTTAGCCAAAGGCCGGTAGCTCGTTTATCAACTGAGCGAATACTTATTTGTAAGGGCTCAACTAAATTCAAGCACATACGAAACATACCTCAATGTTGGGATGTTTCTAGAGTATTTACTGAAATTTTTACAGCAAGATCATTCATTCCCAAATCACGTACCTTCGGAATTTAACCGGATATAGCTACTCGTTCAAATGCCTTCGGGACATAGCCCGGTTATAGTAACTCGCACAATTGCCTTCGGGACTTAACCCGGATTTAGTAACTCGCACAAATGCCTTCGGGCTTAGCCCGGAATTAGTATCTCGCACAAATGCCTTCGGATCTTAGTCCGGATATGGTCACTTAGCACAAAGCCTTCGGGACTTAGCCCGGACATCATTCAAATAACCATGCACATTTAACAGTAAATCATGGCACATTCGTATTTCATTTTCGTTAACAAAACTCAAACACAAGACTCTTATCATTCTTGCAATTTCGGCTCAATAGCCACACACAAAGAGCATGATTTTGATTTGCTTAAAACATGATCTAATCAAATCATAATTTAAGCTCTTTTACTCAAGAACTTACCTCGGGTGTTGTCGAACGATTCCGATAGCTATTCGACCACTTTTTCCTTCCCTTTATCGGATTTAGTTCCCCTTTGCTCTTGAGCTTAATTAAACAAATAAATTGATTTAATCATTTGAGCATCGAAAAGAGGAACACAAGGCACTTAGCCCATATTTATACATTAGACATTAAAGTCACATATGTACGGAATCATGAATCAAACTCAACATTTTAGCTAATTTTTCCCCCTTGGTTGAATTTTCTAAGCCAAGACAAAAGCATCAATATGCTTGCCTCTAACCGAATACATGCAACACCAATCTCCTTCCTATGGCCGAATATGCATGTCTATGTTGGGGCCGATTTCAACACTTAATACATTCTACAAGTATGGTCACTTGTATTGACTAAACACCCTTTTGTTTCAAGTTCAAAACTTGGCTAATACACACATATATACACTAGTAAAGCATCCTCTCCCTTTCCATCAATTTAACACATGCATTACTCATTAATATACAAAAATTATATTCGGCCTTAGCACACAACTTGCTAGCCGATTCTTCTCCATCTAGCAACCAATGCACATATGTGCTCACTCAAAAATGCTAAAAAGAAGATTCAAGAATCATCAATCCACCATCACATGCATCATTAACAAGCTTCATATTTAGCATGCAATGGCATTAACACAAAATCTACCTAGGCCGAATATCATCCCCATGACATAGCAAAGATTTGAACCATGGGCTAATTAGAACTCAAGCTAGCAACTAAAAACATGCATGAATCTCATGGCACAACCTCAAACATACCTTGATCTAGATACAAGTATGGCCAAACCTCCTCCTAATCCTCTTCCAAACCAAACATGAAGCAAGAACTCCTTCCTCCTTCCTTAGAATTTTCGGCCAAATGAAGATGAAAAAGGATGAACAAAATTTTCTCTTTTCTTTTCTTTAACTCACGGCAATGGGGGGGGAACAACCACACACTTTTTTTTTTGTTTTCATCATATTCCCTTTCATTATTTTATGCCCATGCTCCTTATTTTATTTTTTCCACCCATGATGCACCAACACAACATGTCTATGACATGTCTTGCCCATCACACTTGGTCTACCATGCTTGTCATGGCCGGCCACTACTAATTAGGGGGGGAATTTGACATGCAAGTCCCCCCTTTTTATTTCATGCACTAATAGGTCCTTATGCTTCGACCTATCACATTTCAAAAATGTCGCACATAAGTCCTATTGACTAAATTCACATGCAATCGACTAAATCGAAGCTTGAAATTTTCACACATTCATAATTACATATTCTAGACAATAAATATCACATTCAAACATTTCGGTGACTCGGTTTAGCGGTCCCGAAACCACTTCCCGACTAGGGCCAATTTTGGGCTGTCACAACTCTCCCCCACTTAAGAAATTTTCGTCCCTGAAAATCTTACTGGTAAATAGGTTTGGGTATCGTTCTTTCATCGAGCTCTCGTTTCCCAAGTAGCTTCCTCGATCCCTTGTTTGAGCCATAACACCTTAACTAACGGAACCCTTTTGTTTCGCAACTCTTTCACTTCACGAGCTAGGCTACGAATCAGTTCTACTTCATAACTCAAGTCAGATTGAATTTCAACTTCTGAGGGATTAATCACATGTGACGGATCGGATCTATAACGTCGAAGCATCGAAACATGAAAGACATCGTGAATCTTTTCAAGTTCAGGAGGCAAAATCAATCTATACGCAACCGGACCAACTCGTTCGGAGATTTCGTACGGCCCAATGAATCTCGGGCTCAACTTGCCCTTACGGCCAAATCTGAGTACCTTTTTCCAAGGCGAAACTTTAAGAAACACTTTATCTCCCACCTGATATTCAATGTCTTTTCGTTTCAAATCCGCATACGATTTTTGACGATCTGTGGCTGCTTTTAGACTTTCACGGATTACCTTTACTTTCTGTTCGGCATCTTTAATCAAATCAACTCCAAAAATTTTACTTTCACCGAGCTCGGTCCAAAACAATGGTGTACGGCATTTACGACCGTACAAAGCCTCGTAAGGTGCCATCTTAATACTTGATTGAAAACTATTGTTGTAAGCGAATTCAATCAAAGGTAAATACCGTTCCCATGAACTACTGAACTCGAGGATGCAACATCTCAACATATCCTCAAGTATCTGAATTATCCGCTCAGATTGACCATCGGTTTGGGGGTGAAAAGCAGTGCTAAAATGCAGCTTGGTACCCAAAGCTTCTTGCAATTTCCTCCAAAATCGCGAGGTAAATCTCAGATCTCTATCCGACACGATAGAAATAGGTACCCCGTGTAATCTCACAATCTGAGAAACATACAATTCGGCTAGTTTATCCAATGAAAAATCCGTACGCACGGGGATAAAGTGAGCCGACTTAGTCAGTCTATCAACAACAACCCAAATCGCATCCTTCTTACTTGCTGACAATGGCAGTCCGGACACAAAGTTCATTGTGACTCGATCCCATTTCCACTCGGGTATCATGATCGGCTGAAGTAATCCTGAAGGCACTTGATGTTCCGCTTTCACTTGTTGACATATTAAACATCTCGAAACAAAGTCGGAGATGTCTCGTTTCATACCATGCCACCAAAACCAACGTTTCAAATCGTTGTACATTTTCGTACTCCCCGGGTGAATTGACATTCGGCTACAATGGGCTTCGTTCAGAATCATCGAAATGAGTTCCGAATTCCTTGGAACGCACAAACGACTTCTGAACCTCAAACAATCATCATCATCAATTTGAAACTCTGATTCCTTGTTCGGAACACACTCAGCCCGTTTTGAAACCAATTCATCATCAACTTTCTGGGCTTCACGAATTTGATGAATCAATAATGGTTTGGCTTTTAATTCAGCTACTAACACATTGTCGGGTAGAACAGACAAGTGCACATTCATCACTCGTAAAGCAAACAATGATTTCCGGCTTAAGGCGTCCGCAACCATATTAGCCTTTCCCGGGTGGTAATCAATGACAAGCTCGTAATCTTTCAACAACTCAAGCAACGTCTTTGCCGCAGATTTAAGTCTCTTTGAGTCATCAAATATTTGAGACTTTTGTGATCCGAAAATACATGGCACTTTTCACCAAATAAGTAATGTCGCCATATTTTTAAAGCAAATACGATGGCAGCTAGTTCAAGATCATGGGTCGGATCATTTTTCTCATGTGGCTTTAATTGTCTCGACGCATAGGCCACCACTCGACCTTCTTGCATCAATATGCAACCCAACCCAAGTAGGGATGCGTCACTATAAATGACAAACTCTTTGCCTGATTCGGGTTGCACTAAAATTGGAGCTTCAGTCAAATAAGTTTTCAGTTGATCGAAACTTTTCTGACATTTCTCCGTCCATTCGAACTTAACATCCTTTTGAAGTAGCTTCGTCATTGGTGTGGCTATCATCGAGAAACCTTTTACAAATCGTTGGTAATAACCGGCGAGCCCCAGGAAGCTCCGAACTTCGGTAATATTTCTTGGAGGTTTCCAGTTAAGTATGGCTAAAATTTTGTTCGGGTCAACTCGAATACCCGATGCGGATACCACGTGACCCAAGAAGCTAACCTCTCTTAACCAGAACTCACACTTACTGAACTTAGCATATAACTGCTTATCCCGCAAAATTTGCAACACTAGTCTCAGGTGCTCAGCATGTTCGGTCTCATCTCTTGAATAGACCAAGATGTCATCAATGAACACAACTACGAACCGATCCAAATATGGTCTGAAGATCCGATTCATCAAATCCATAAATACCGCAGGGGCATTAGTGAGCCCAAACGGCATCACTAAGAATTCGTAGTGACCATATCTCGTTCTGAAGGCAGTTTTGGGTATGTCCGAATCTCGAATTCGCAACTGATAATAGCCCGATCTCAAATCTATTTTTGAGAACACTAAGGCTCCCTTCAGTTGGTCGAACAAATCATCGGTACGCGGTAACGGATATTTGTTCTTTATCGTCACTTTATTCAATTGACGATAGTCAATGCACAACCTCATGGTTCCGTCCTTCTTTTTCACGAACAATACTGGTGCACCCCAAGGTGAGAAACTTGGTCGAGCAAAACCTCTATCCGTCAATTCTTGCAACTGAGCTTTCAACTCTTTTAACTCGGTTGGTGCCATACGATACGGAGCCATCGAAATCGGCGTAGTCCCAGGTACAAGCTCAATACCAAACTCTATCTCCCGAACAGGTGGTAAACCTGGTAATTCTTCAAGAAAAACATCCGGGTATTCACAAACCACCGGCATAGATTCGGGTTTCTTTTCTAATTCTTTGTCATCATGTACATACGCAAGGTATGCTTCGTACCCTTTTCTTACATATTTCTGGGCCAACATTGAGGATATTACAGCTGGCAACCCATCCAAGTCCGTAGACTCAACTCGGATTACTTCGTTATTTGCGCACCTCAATTCAATAGTCTTGCTTTTGCAATTCACAACCGCATCATGCACGGTCAACCAATCCAACCTGAGAATAACATCAAATTCATTAAACGGCAAAAGCATCAAGTCCGTCGAAAAACAGGAACCTCGAATTACTAGGGGACATTTCTTACACACTTTGTCGACAAGCACGTAACGACCCAAGGGATTTGACACCCGAATTACGAACTCAGTAGACTCAATAGGTAAAGTCTTACTGGATGCTAAGGTTTCACATATGTAAGAATGAGTAGAACCGGGGTCAATCAAAGCAATTACATTAGTATCAAAGAGAGTAAAAGTACCGGTAATAACATCAGGCGAAGAAACATCCTCGCGGGCACTATAGCATAAGCTCTAGCAGGCGCACGAGCCTCGAATCTGGTCGTAGCATCTCTATATCCTCTCTGACCACCACCAGCATTGCCCGTATTTCCAGATGGTCTACCTCGAGCAGTGGTAGCACCCGGTTTCCCACTCTGATTTACATTCTGTTCAGACAACCTCGGGCAATCTTTAATGAAGTGGTCAACTGATCCGCACTTGTAACAGGAGCGGTCAGGGAATCTACAACTCCCCGAATGCCATTTACCGCAATATCGACATTTTGTTCTGTCTCGACGTTCATTCCCAACACTGGCGACCGAAGTGCCTCGTGTACCCATAGGGGGTCGATCACGATCTCGTCTAAAAAGGCCCGAAGTGCCTCTCGACCAGCCCACATCATCTCGAAATTTCTTCGATGCCTGTTGAAGAGACTTTCCCGAAGATCTTTTACGAAACTCTCCAGTTCCCACATCAACTTTTTGTTTTTCTTTTCTAAGCTCTTCGGCTTTACAAGCTCGGTCGACAAGTACTACGAACTCTCGTATTTCAAGAATGCCAACGAACATTTTTATATCTTCATTCAGCCCATCCTCGAAACGTCTACACATGATAGCCTCGGACGAAACACATTCCCGAGCGTATCTACTAAGTCTAACAAATTTTCGCTCGTAATCAGTAACTGACATAGAACCTTGTTTAAGCTCAAGAAATTCCTTCCGTTTTTTATCAACAAATCTCTGACTGATATACTTTTTCCGAAACTCAGTTTGGAAAAACTCCCAAGTTACTTGCTCTCGGGGCACAACAGAAGTCAGAGTACTCCACCAATAGTAGGCAGAATCGCGTAGCAAGGAGATAGTACACTTTAGGCATTCATCGGGTGTACAAGATAGCTCATCGAGTATCCGGATAGTGTTGTCCAACCAAAATTCAGCTAGCTCGGCATCATCGTTGTCCGTAGCTTTAAATTCAGTAGCCCCATGTTTTCGGATTCTGTCAACTGGGGGCTTATTTGACCTTATTTGGTCAGTTTCCGGAGGTATTGTAGGTGCGGGGGTGGTATTTGTCGGGAATGGAGGTTGTGGAACAGCCGTATTAGTTCGAATGTATTGGTTGAACCAATCATTCATCACGCTATAGAAAGCTTGTCTAGCTTCATCATTCGGGTTACTAGCATTAGGTTGAGAGTCCGCCGGCGCTGTCCCTTGTGCGGGAGCAGGCGCTACACTCTCAAGATCATCAGCTACCGCTCGGTCGGGATCGGGATCCATTACTATAAATAAACACATTTGCAAATGTCAGAAATCACCACACTATCAAATAATCACATAAAATGGCATGTATAGCTAGACCCAACGCATTACGGTAGCCCTAGAATCGACTAAACCGTAGCTCTGATACCAATCAAATGTAACACTCCGAACCTGAGACCGTCACCGGAGTCGAACACGGGGTGTTAACAGACTTTAAAAATAATTTCCCAGACACTGCCAATCTGCGTACTAGTCGCTTTAAAAATCATATCTTGAGTTCAGAAACTCGGAATCCAGTTCCGTAAATTTTCCCTAAAACTAGACTCATATGTCCATCTACATATTTTTTTCTAGAAGTTTTGGTTGGGCAAATTAGTACAGTTTATTAGTCAAAGTATCCCATGTTACAGGGATCGACTACACTGACCTTTGCGCATTACGACTTGCATATATCTCCCTGTACAGGGCTTCAATACTGATGCCGTTTGTTTCTATAGAAACCGAATATCATCCCCATGACATAGCAAAGATTTGAACCATGGGCTAATTAGAACTCAAGCTAGCAACTAAAAACATGCATGAATCTCATGGCACAACCTCAAACATACCTTGATCTAGATACAAGTATTGCCAAACCTCCTCCTAATCCTCTTCCAAACCAAACATGAAGCAAGAACTCCTTCCTCCTTCCTTAGAATTTTCGGCCAAATGAAGATGAAAAAGGATGAACAAAATTTTCTCTTTTCTTTTCTTTAACTCACGGCAATGGGGGGAAACAGCCACACACTTTTTTTTTGTTTTCATCATATTCCCTTTCATTATTTTATGCCCATGCTCCTTATTTTATTTTTTCCACCCATGATGCACCAACACAACATGTCTATGACATGTCTTGCCCATCACACTTGGTCTACCATGCTTGTCATGGCCGGCCACTACTAATTAGGGGGAATTTGACATGCAAGTCCCCCTTTTTATTTCATGCACTAATAGGTCCTTATGCTTCGACCTATCACATTTCAAAAATGTCGCACATAAGTCCTATTGACTAAATTCACATGCAATCGACTAAATCGAAGCTTGAAATTTTCACACATTCATAATTACATATTCTAGACAATAAATATCACATTCAAACATTTCGGTGACTCGGTTTAGCGGTCCCGAAACCACTTCCCGACTAGGGTCAATTTTGGGCTGTCACAAACTATTGGACGAGTTAGGAATAGAAGAATCCATCTGAAACTATGGTGATTGAAAAAGGTTGTGTAGATGCTCTAGTTGTTCCTTAGTGAATGAAGACCCTTCTAGAGAACTTCATTGCTCACAATTTGCACTCTCAATAGTTGTTCCAACGATAAAATTTTCTATCTCTGTTTGGTTGCTGTATCTATGTGAAGGTTGTTTTAGCCATAGTGTTACTGAATATTTAACCTAACTCTGATACCATGAAAGTTTCTAAGAGAGTACAATAAAAGTATTCTACTTTTATTAAGTAAAAAATGGAATATAAATAGAGAAAAGTCTTATAATATAACTGAGAAAGTAATTCTCTTATTCTAGTAAACTAGTAAAAGATAAAATGAAATATTCCTAAAATATCTTAATTGATTAGTTTAGGATTTATCTACCTAAATAAATTATAAAAAAATATGCCAAAATATATGAGTTTTAACATGTATTTCAACAATATCCCCATTTCAATGTGGCAGAACAAGTGTTGAATATGGGTACTTCAAAATAGATAAAGAGTCACAGCAACATAGCTTGCCAAAAGGGCATGTCCCCAGCACAGTGATGAAATTAGAAATGAATGATCTAATATATTGAGGAAAAAGTCACTCAAAACTGCATATTTGTCAAAAATATGTACAAATATATATACATGAAGTATTGAATCACAAAAGGAAAGAATATCTCTTAATTAGAATCTCTAAAAATCAACTATAATCCCTAAAGATTAGCTATTCAATGTTGTCAAATAAATTAAAGATTCTCAGCACTCCCCCTCAAGTTAGTACATAGATGTCTCACATGCCCAACTTGCAAAGAAGATTGTAATAAGTCTTACAACTAATCCCTTTAGTGAAAACATCAGTCAACTATTTTTCGAATGCTAGATAAGATAGACTTAAGGCACCATTGACAATTTTTTCCTTCAAAATGACGTTCTATTTCAATGTGCTTGGTCCTATCGTGTTGCACTAGATTTTGAGCTATGTTGATGATCGCTTTATTGTCACAGTACAGATTTGATCCTTTTCAATCAACAACTTTAGCTCTTCTGATACATTTTGTAGCCATTAAAGATCACAAACACCTTGAGCCATGGCCCTGTATTTAATCTATGCACTTGATCGAGTAACAAAACTTTGTTTCTTGTTCTTCCAAGTGACTAAATTTCCTCCCATAAAAGTACAATAACCCGTTGTAGACCTTCTATCAACAAGAAAGCCAGCCCAATTTTCATTTGTAAATACTTCTATCTTGAGATGACTATTTTTAAAGAAGAGAATACATTTGTCTGGTGCAGACTTCAAATAGCACTAAATTCGCAATATTGCTGGCATATGGGTTTCACAAAGATCAAGCATAAACTAGCTTACCAAACTAACTGCATAAAGATTCCCTCTTTTGATCTGGTCACTTTTATTCCGAGGAAATATTGTAACTTTCTCAAGTCTTTGATTTCCAATTCTTGAGCCAATTGCTTTTTAAGCTGGGCCATTTATTCCCTGTTGTTTCCTGTCATAATTATGACATTAACATAAATTATAAGGAAAGCAATCTTACCCCTATGGTGTTTTATAAAGAGGGTATGATCAGCAGTACTCTGTTAATAGCCAAACAACACCATGATCTTACTAAATCTGTTAAACCAAACTTTAGGAGATTGCTTTAGTTCAGCCTACACACCTTTTTTTGAGTATTTTTATCCTCAAATCCTAAAGGAACTTTCATATACACTTCTTCTTCTAAGTCTCCATGTAAGAAGACATTCTTTACATCAAACTGTTGTAACTCCCAGTTGAGATTTGCTGTACATGATAAAAGGATCCTAATTGTGTTCAAACAACTAGAGAAAATGTTTCTTAATAATCCATTCCATATGTTTGACTAAATCCTTGCGCTACTAATCTGGTTTTGAGTCTTTCAATTGAACCATCAACCTTATACTTGATAGTAAACACCCATTTGCAGCGAACCATTTTATGTCCCTTAAGAGGATTAACCAATTCTAACATCTCATTTTTTGCCAATCATATCATCAACATAGATCTCAATTTCTTTGTGCATCATGTCATGAAACAGAGTGACCATTGCCCTTTGATACGTTGCTCCTGCATTCTTCAATCCAAAGGGCATTACTTTGTAACAAAATGTTCCCCATAGGGTAATGAAAGTGGTTTTCCTTATGTCCTCAGGATGCATCTTTATTTGATTGTATCCAGAAAAGCTGTCCATGAAAGAAAATAATGAGTATCCAGCTGTGTTATCTACCAAAGTGTCAATGTGCGGCAGCGAAAAATTGTCTTTTGGACTAGCCTTATTTAGGTCCTTATAATCCACGGACATTCGTACCTTTCCATCCTTTTTAGGAACAGGGATGATGTTTGCTACCCATTCTGAGTACTTAACCTCCTGTAAGAACCCAGCATCGAACTGCTTCTTGATCTCCTCTTTTATTTTCAACACAATATCAGGTCTCATTCTTCTGAGCTTCTACTGAACTGGTTTGCAATCCTCTTTTATAGGTAAACGATGTACCACGATGCTACTATTTAGCCCTGGCATATCCTGGTAGGACCATGCAAAAACATTTTTGAACTCTCGGAGTAACTCAATGAGGTCATATTTTGTCTTTGCGGTGATATCAGTTCCGATTTTCACCTCTTTTCCTTCCTCTAGGCTCACAATTTCTAATGATTCCTTATGAGGTAGGATTTGTTTATCTTCTTGTTCCACCATTCTCAACAAGTCCAGAGATACACTATAGTCTTCATCATTTTCAAAGTCATGAGATCCTTCCAA
Organism: Gossypium hirsutum; assembly: GCF_007990345.1. NCBI lineage: Eukaryota > Viridiplantae > Streptophyta > Magnoliopsida > Malvales > Malvaceae > Gossypium > Gossypium hirsutum. The sequence continues at coordinate 36,233,027 of NC_053438.1, read as the reverse complement.
ACACATATCTTGCTCAAAAAGAGACTCTATGTTTGAAACAACATCACTCATGTCATTGATATCTGAGGACCTATGGGGATACACCAAAGAAATATACAAAGTATAAATTTATGAATAATTATTTGTATGATCAGGTTATAAAAATATTTGGAAGACAATTAATCAAATGGAAAATATTTACTCGCTTGGAAAGAATAAAAGAATAATTGCTCGGAATGAATGCAAAGATGTATTTTATTAGGATAAAGATATTCAGACTTAAGCCTATTTCACAAAGGATTTCTTATCATTCTTAGGCTAAAAACAACAATAATGTTTTGAACATTACTCTAAATAAGCTCTAAAGACTACAGGTATTTCTTCCGCAGTCCAATTGTTTAGCTCACTCCCAGGTTCGTAAGGGCAAATCTCCAGCAAGTACATTCTTTCAGCTATCTCTATAGCATTGATATGAACTTTTTCCAACATCTCTTCAATGCCTTCCCTTCTGGACACCCCTTGCTCAGGGTAAATAAACCCACCCGACACAAAGGATTTAGATATGTGAAGGAAGGTCAAAGGCTCCCACTTGACTTCCTCTCCACTTAAACGTGCCCTTCTTCTCTCCTGCCTTTTCTCTACTTATTTTCTCCTTTGTTTCATATCTGGCTTGTAACCTAAGCCAAAACGATCAAACTTTCCCTTCAGCATGGGTTCTTCAACCCTTCCCTGAAGGTATTTTCCCAACCCTTTTCCTAGCAAAGCTCCTCTTCCTACCAACAACTGCAGACCCATCTCAGTAGTCTTGGATATCTTTGGCACCGGGATCCTGTTTCCTTCAGCAATAAACATTGCGTTCACAAATTCCAAGGACCGGAAGGAACATTCCACTGCCTCATCATTGGTCTCTACATAAGGTGCATCACCCGTTACCATCGCGATAATATCCTCCTCCGCACTTATTGTTACCAATCGACCCTCTGATATTATCTTCACCTTCTGATGTAACGATGAAGGTACTGCCCCTGCCGAGTGTATCCATGGTCTCCCTAGTAAACAATTGTAGGAAGGCTTAATATCCATTACTAAAAAATCCACCTCATAAGTAATTGGGCCAATTGTTAATGGTATTTCAATTCTTCCTATAACCCTTCTTTCTGTTCCACCAAATGCCCTTACTATATTCTGGTAGGGTTTCATATGTGAACTATCCACAGGTAATCGATTAAGAGTGGACAAAGGCAATACGTTCAATGCGGATCCATTATCGATCAAAACCCTCGGTAATGTGTCCACCTGACATCGGGTAGTAATGTGTAGAACCTTAGTAGAACCCCTACCTCCAGACGGTATTTCATCATCGTTGAAGAAGATAAAATTGTCAGCACTTATATTGTTGACCAAGCGATCCAATTTATTGACTGAGATGTCCTCGGCCACGTATGTTTCATTTAGTACTTTCATCAACGCATTTCGATGTACTTCTGAACTTAGGAGCAAAGCTAATACATAAATGCGGAGTGGTTGTTTGTGCAGTTGCTCCACAACACTGTATTCACTATGTTTTAAAAACTTTAAAAACTCCTTTGCTTCCTCTTCTTTTATTGGTTCATTAACCAATGGCTCAGATTCCACCGCCTTCCCTTTCCTCTGTTCCACCGTCGGAGTCATTTCTCTTGGCAGTTCTGCTCGAGTGTCATAATGCTTCCCATTACGTGTATAAGAACCCCTTTCCTGGTATTCTTTTACCATATTACCCTCAACTTCTTTTCCTGGGATTGTCACATTGCATCCGTAATTCCACGGGACCATTTTGTCATCCTTATATGTGAAACTTGACGGTTTCGTGATTACAATTTTTGGTGTTACCTGAGCCCTAACCTCATTACTCTTAGGGCGTGAGATAATGACTACAGGATGATTTATTTTTGGGGTCCCAGTTCCCGACTCTGTCGTGCATATGCTCCTCTTTTCTTCTGCATCTTCATAGAACCTCATCTCCTTGTTATCCATCATTCTTTGAACCAAAGCCCTGAATCCTTCACATTCTTGGATTCCGTGCCCTGTTTTATGGTGGAATTCATAATAATTTCCTATCTCATACCCTTCCTCCAAATCTGAAATAACTAACCCTCTTTTTGCCATCTCTTTCCAATGGAAACATTACAGAAACTTTACAGAAATTAGCTTGAAGTTTTTAAGAACGTTCTTATACTTTTAAGATCAATTTGTAGATAATTTTTATAATATGGGTGACTGACATGTTCTGCTTCTACATAAGAAAAACAAGAACTTCTGAATTTGGAAAAGTTGAAGAGATTTGCTTACAATAACATCAGCAGTTATTACACAAGCAAGTTAGAATATTTAGTGAAAAAGTTCCTAGAGAGTTACTAGCTCAGTATTCAAAAGCCAACAAAGTGCAACATGTATCACAAGTATTAATCAGAGAAGAATAACGGAAGGATTGTCAAGCCACCCAAATATAACGCTTCCATTGGCTGATGAGGTCTTGAAATCACCAGAAACTCTGTCATATAGCACGACGTCTTTTGGAAAAAATCAGTGGAACTCCCATCTCCATATATATCAAGATACGGACAAGACATATTAGCCGTACAACCAGCCAATGGACCTCCATTTATGGCATAACAAAACTCTTGATCACATGAAACCAATTTGCCAGTGTAGAATCTTTAATATTGCACAAAGTAAGATCTATCTAAATATAAAACAAACACAAACAAATATGATTAAAGATACCAGTAATATAACATCTTCTTTGGTCATCATCTAAAATGCATATTGATATAAAAGCAAAAGGAAAAAAATGTTAATGAAAGAGCAAACGTTAAAAATGTAGCCTTTTGAAAATAAAACACAATTTTTAATAAAACACATTTTTTTAGGAAGTATTTCCAATAATTATTTTACTTACATACAGAAAAGTAAATTAAAATCGACACTATGTTTTAAACAATTTGTTATAGGCTAAATTTTAGCTGTTATTACCATTATTAAAATGCCCCTTTTTTGGTATTGTTTTAGCCTTAGTTTAAATAAAACAGTGAGTTTAAGACTTAAATGAAACGGTGAGTTTTATACCAACCAATACGTCACGTTTAGGTCTAATTTGGATGGTTGGGGATTTTAAGTGAAATGGTGCGTTCCAATGTGTATAGATGTTAGTTAATAGCTTAACAGAATTTAAAATCTGTTGTAACATTCTTATGGCGCTTAAAACAGCAATAACAGTTTGTAAAGGGGTTATGAAATTGGTTATGGAATGAAAACATGCTTTGTTCTTCCTCTCTCGTTCTTTTCTCTCTGTTTTGTGTTTCAAAGATCTGATCGTATCAAAAGTATCAGAGCTTGGGGTTCCTATATGACCGAGGATGGGGTATCGACTCACTTGCAAAAGTAGGTTAGCCATCTTCAGCAAGAGATGGCTAAGTTATAGACTGATTTTTCTTAGTGGGATTAAAAAACTGGAAGGGTGGTTGATAGAGTTGAAGGATGAATTCTGAGGGGAACTCAAGGTAAAGTTACAAGGACTATTCGAGCAATATTTGGGCCGGTTGATTGCTTCTTCTTCTGTTGGGCAGTCGCCAGACAAAGGCAAAAAAGTGTTGGGAGGACCCCCCACCTGGATTCCCTCTAAAGGAACCTTTACTAGCTTTTCCCAAAGTGGACCTGGGCACCTTGCAGTCTTCTCACCATTCAAAGACTATGGAGACAAACTCTCGAGCCTACAGGTTGGAGTGTCTTTATTTTTGATGGGTTTGACTTTCGAGGATGGTGGGCCAAGTTAGAACAATACTTTGAGGCTGAAGGCATTACTGCTAATGCTCGGGTGAGAACTGTCATTCTCAATCTTAAAGATAAGGACCTAGATTGGCACCATTTTTACACTTAAGCTAGCGTGGATTTCATATGTTATCTTAGGAGTCTTATGCTCAGAACTTAAGGGAACGGTTTGGATCGAGCATGTTCCAAGATCCAATGATTGATCTGGTTTCTGAGGTAACCAAGTACAATAGACCAGTGCCATGATACATTTGTTAGTCTTGTGAACCAACTTCACTTACTTATGTCATATGCACTAAGATTTTTCATTAGCAATCTTAAACTGAGATTGGATAGTACTTACAACTCTTTAAGCCTAAATCCTTGGTGGAGGGATTCATGATTGCTCGACAAGTGGAAACCAAACTCAGTTCCTCTTCCAATCATGGTTTTCTAACTAGTTGGGGAGCATTTGGGCACCTCCATTAGTTTCCTCCACCTCTAGCCATAATAAGAGCTCAATAAAGATAGAAAGAGAAAGGGATTGTGTTTCAAATCTTAGCTCTATCAACTCTTGTTGGACCCTTGTTTTGATGAGGAGGGAGAAGAATTTCATGAGTGTTTGGACCAACTGGAAGAGTCTGCTCCTACTGAAAATGTCAAAGTGCCAATGTTGTCTCTACATGCTATTAAAGGATCCCAGGGTCTAAACACAATGAGGGTTGCAACTTGCATTGGGAAAGCTAAGGTCATTGTGCTGGTGGACTCTGGTAGCACACATAATTTCATCAATGCGAAACTGGTAAGGCTAGCCTTGCCAATCAACCAGCAGGACAAATTGAAAGTTATGATTGTTGATGGTCTTCATCTTACCTGTAGAGGTATATGAAGAGGTGTCACATGGAGTATTGGTACAACTTTCAATACTGATTTCTTTGTGTTACTTATATACGAGTGTGATCTAGTTCTAGGTGTTCAATGGCGCCTTTCTTTGGGAACCATTGTGTGGAGTTTCAGCTCATTGACCATGCAGTTCACTCTTGATTTCCATCATTGTGTGCTACAAAGCATTGAACCAAGAACCATTCAACTAGTTGTGAAGCCTCAATCCACTAAATGCATCTCCCTTATAGATCAGTTAATAGGGCCTTGTTGTTGGTTGATCTGGTTCTAGGTGTTCAATGGCGCCTTTCTTTGGGAACCATTGTGTGGAGTTTCAGCTCATTGACCATGCAGTTCACTCTTGATTTCCATCCTTGTGTGCTGCAAAGCATTAAACCAAGCACCATTCAGCTAGTTGAGAAGCCTCAATCCACTAAGTGTTTCTCCCTTATAGATCAGTTAATAGGGCCATGTACCTTGTTGTTGGTTGCTCTCATACAAGCTACCTTATTTGCAATTATTGCATCTTTTCCCATAGAACTAGAGAAATTGTTGGATAATATGAGGACATCTTCCAAATTCCTTCAGGTCTGCCTCCACCTAGGTTGCAAGACGATATGATACCACTGAAGGATGAAGGGTCAATGGTCAAGATCAAACCTTATAGATATTCTGTCATACAGAAGAATAAATTGGCAAAATGATAAAGATCCCACAATAAGAGGTCATCAGGGACAATAATAGTTCATTTGCATTCGCCATTATGATGGTCAAGAGAAAGAATGACAACTAAAGGATGTGTGTTGACTACAAACAGCTCAACCAATTGATAATTAAGGACAAATTCCTCATACCTGTCATTGAAGAACTCTTGGATAAATTGGGGTAAATAGTGTTTTTATCGAAATTGTACCTTAGCTCAAGCTACCATCAAATTAGAATGTGGCAGCCTGACATGCACAAAATTGCATTCAGGACTTGTGAGGGGCACTTTGAGTTTCTAGTTATGCTATTTGGCCTCACTAATGCCCCCTCAAGCTTTCAGGCCTTAATGAACTCAGTATTTAACCCCTTTTTGAGAAAGTCTATCTTGGTTTTTTTATGATATATTGGTGTATTCCATGACATGGTCAGACCACTTGCTACATCTCAAGCAAGTTTTCAACCTCTTGAAGGACCATCAGCTCTTTGCCAAAAGGAGCAAATGTTAATTTGTCTCTACTTAAATTGAGTATCTTGGGCATGTGATCTCACAAGGAACTGTGGTAATGGATCCTTCTAAAGTTGACAGTGTCATGTCCTGGCCCACTCCTCACTCAATAAAGGACTTCAAGAGATTTTTTGGGCTCTCGGGCTATTATAGAAGATTTATTAGTAACTATGGCTCCATAGCTAAATCCCGAATTGAACTTTTTAAGAAATCTGAGTGGAATTGGTCACAAGCAGTTGAAAAAGCCCTTCAAACATTAAAATGTGCCTTAAGTATAGCTCCAGTCCTCCATTTGTCTAATTTTTAACTTGAATTTTATGTTGACATAGATGCAAGTAGTATGAGGGTTGGAGTTGCCTTTCAATAGCAAAGGCACCCCATTTCCTTTTTCAACAAGGCCTTTGGAGTAAGGCATCAAATGTTATCCATTTATGTGAAGATGTTTGCAATTCTTTTGGCTATCAAAAATGGCATCCTTACCTGATTGGGCACTACTTTCGCATCAAAACTAATCACCAGAGTTTGAGATTCCTCTCTAAGCAATAGACCATCACACTCTTCTAGCAGAGATGGGTAGCCAAAATGTTGGGCTATTATTTCAAGGTGGTGCATAGGAAAGATAGTGCTAACATAGTGGCTGATGCACTTTCCAAGCAGCCTCATGGGTCAGATGGTCAGTTGTACCAAATGGTTGGGAGTTCAGTTATCTCCGACCTACTAACTAGGGTGGTAAGATGGTCCTAAACTCAACAAACTTTGCCTTGAGCTTCAGAATCAACCTTATTCTCATCCTAAGTAAAATTGGGATGTGAGCTTTCTGAGAAGGAAAAGTAAACTGGTGGTAGGATCCAATAAAGAGTGTCAGCATGAATCATTTTCATACTTTCATTAGAGTGTTGTTGGTGGTCACTCAGGCATACATGCTACCAAGCATACGATGGCTAGTTTGGTATACTGGAAAGGCATGAGTTCTGATGTCAAACACTAGGTGAAGGAATGAATGTGCCAGAGGTGTAAATATGAAAATGCAACACATCTAGAGCTTCTGCAGCCCTTGGCCATCCCTACCAGAGCTTGGTCAATTGTCACCTTAGATTTTATTGAGGGCTTACCCCCTTCCCAAGGCAAGGAAACATTCTTGGTAGTTGTTGATAGACTTACCAAGTATCGTCATTTTGTGGCCTTAAGCCACCCTTTTTTTGTCTTAACCGTGGCTCAAGCTTACCTTGACAATGTGTACAAGCTCCATGGGCTACCAGATTCTCTTATTTTTTTATAGGGACAAGATATTTGTTAGCTCCTTCTGGCAAGAACTTTTTAGGAAGCTTGGCACTTATGTCCATCTTTCTACAACCTACCACCTTGAAAGTGATGGTCAAACCAAGGTGCTCAATAAGTGTTTGGAGACCTATCTTCTATGTATGACAGGGAAACTGCCTGGTGACTAGTGTTGTTGGCTTTCCTTGCGAAAATGGTGGGACAATTCTACATATTACTTTGTCATTTACACAACTCCATATGAGGCCTTGCATGGCCAAGCCCCTTCTCAGGACTTGCCTTACTTGGTAGGCTCATCAACTGTTGATTGTGTGGATCGTGGCCTGCAGCAGCTCGACACCTCCTTAAGTTTCATCTTACTCAGGCTCAAGAACACATGAAACATTTTGTTGACAAGAAAATGTCTGATCGTACCTTCCAAGTGGGTTACTTGGTCTATTTGAAGCTTCAGCCATATCGCCAACACACTGTGAGAAGGGTGACCAACCAGAAGCTCTCCCCGAAATTCTTTGGTTTTTCCTATCATAGCCATAATTGGGAAAGTAGCCTATAAACTTTAGCCACCTAATCTGAAGTTCATCCAACCTTTCATGTGTCTCAACTTAAGTGCCACATTGGGAGGCACCCGGTACAATCCTTCTTTCCCCTTGTAGGCCTGGATGGTACTTTGCTCAAAGAGCTGACTTGAATTCTAGAACGCCGCATGGTGAAGCAAGGCAACCAAGTTGTCAAGCAGGTGTTGGTGGATTGGGCCAACACATTCCCTGAAGATGCCACTTGGGAAATCCTCCATGATCTGCAATGCCAATTTCTAGTTTTTCGATCCTTGAGGACAAGGATCCCTTTGACCTAGGGAGTACTTGTTATGGGCTGGATTTTAGTTGTTATTACCGTTATTAAAACACCCCATTTTTGGTGTTGTTTTAGCCTTAGTTTAATTAAAACGGTGAGTTTTATACTGACAATATGCCACGTTTAGGTCTGATTTGGATGGTTGGGGATTTTAAGTGAAACAGTGCGTTCCACTGTGTACAGCTACTAGTTAACAGCTTAACAGAATTTCAAATTTGTAGTAACATTCCTATAGACATAGCAGTTTGTAAAGGGGTTACGAAATCGGTTATGGAATGAAAACAAGCTCTCTTCTTCCTCTAGTTCTTTTTTCTCTATTTCTTCTCTCTTTTCTGTTTCTCAGAGATCTGATCGCATCACATTTCTTCATTTTTGATCAACTATTATGATTCTTATTTTCTATTACGACATTTTAGTCTATAAAAAATAATATACATGCAGCAAATATTAAAATACTAGCAAAAGATATTTGTAAAATTAACAATCAAACAAAGCCTAAAGAAAAAAAAAAGTAAAAGAAAGCGAGAGAAAACAAGGGATAACTTACACCAATGGCGCTTCTTTTGGAGCATTCTTTATATTGAATACAATTAACCCACATTATATCACTTCCTGTATCTACTTGAACATAGTAATCCTTGGCAGGTGTTCCAATCCCTATTTTAGTATAATAAAGCCTACGAAAAAAAGCTCAAAATTTCAAAATTAAATAAAACATACAATTTTTTTGTTAAAAGAATGGCATCTTATAAAAACTAAGCAAGGTCAAATAACAAATAACAAAATACTAACCCAAGACAATTGGGACGACCGGAGACGCCCAATGGGAGAACAACGCCCGCGAGAATTCGAAGTTGACGGCGACTGTCGTGGTCTTTCAAGTCAAAAAGAGAACGCTAACTACCGGTGAATTTTCACTTGACGTTAATAACGCCATAACTGAGAGCTCTGCTTACACCAGAGAAAACTACGATAAAGGAAAACAGTAGGACAGAAGAACTGTGAGAGCTGATCCGATCAAACATAGTTAAAAGCTTTAATGGAAGTCGAATTTAGTTAATCCTATTCTCTACTTCGTTTCGTTTGTCTCGAGAATTTTATTATTATTTTTCTTTTTCATATCCAAAAAGAAAATGAAACATGTGGAAATTTTGCTTTTTAACCCCCCAGAAAACTTTCAACTGTTGTTTAGTTTTTTTTAATAAACTAAAAAGTAGTCATATATCTGTTTTAGTCATTAATGTTTTAATTCTTACAATTAGGTTTTAACCCCCAAAGAAAAATTTCAACTGTTGTTTAGTTTTTTTAGTAAACTATAAAAATTGTTATATATCTTTTTTCATCACTAATTTTTTAATTCTTAAAGTCAAAATAATTTAGTCATTGTCCACTACTAACGGTTAAGTTTTGGACGAAAATCACAACCAATAGTACCACAGCCCTTAAATGGCCACGTGGAGGTGATGTCATTGCAACATATTTAACCACAGTGTTTTGTTTTCAAATTTTAAAAGATTTTAAAGAGTTTATATAATAATTAACTACTTAAAAACCTAACCTTCTTTCTTTTAACCAGACAGCAGACAAAACGAGAAGAAGGAAATTGGTCTTTTTTTCCTTTTTCTTCTTTGGTCGAATTCATAAGCTGATTGCAGAGTTGAATCTCAAAGACAACAATATTTCGCAGTTATGTTTCTTGAATTATGAAGGTTAGTACCTGATAAGTCCCAAGGATCAAACTTGTATAAACCGATTACAGGAAGCAACCACAGAGATAGCTTATCTCATAACTGGATAAGCTTGTTTCCTTGCAATCTTTTCTAATTGTGTTAGTTGAATATTGCCTTGGACAATCCCTTGCGCAAGTTTTAATATCGACTTGATCGGTAACCAAGATTGCAGCATTTTGCAAGAAAACTTTCATCGAGGTTAACTAGTTCTTCGGGACTATAGAAGCTTCCCATGCCTACAAAGGCATGGAGTTGTTGAAAAAGCTAAAGATCTAACGCTGAATTGTCTACTTCTGACTCTTTGAATTTGCTTTCTAAACAAGTAGAATCTTTAGACACCTTTAACTTTCTCTTTTAACCCTTTCTCCGCAGCCTTTGAACTAGAAACTTGGTGTTGAATTTCAAACTGAAGCTCAGAGAGTGCCTTAACCATGCTCAAAGTCCTTGAAAACCTATCAAATGTAGGATGTGTTCTTATCCTTAGGGCCAGTTCTTCATTGCTTAAAAAAAGCACTTCTGACTCCCAAAGCAATTTTAAAAGAAAAGCTGTGAAGAACAAGCTGCTTTTGGCTGAAATTTTTAGCTTTTCAGAACTGCTTTTCAAAAGCACTTCTGAAAAGGAGCTGAAAATGAGAAGCTAAAAATTTTAGCTTTTTCTCTCCCAAAAGCACTTTTGGTGCTTAATTAGTTTTTCACCCCTCCAATAACATAATATTTTTCTTTTTTTTTCTTGGTGCTTAATTACAATTGTATTAAAATCATTAATTAAAAATAAAAAAAAAATATTTTTTTAAAATACTAATTACAAATATTTAATGGTTATATTTAAATATTTAAAATATAGTCTATATATTCTAATTAAATTTTATAAATAATTAATATTTATTGCTTAAAAATATTTACAATTTATATTTCATATATTAAAATATTAACAACAAGTTATAATAATTTTTTTATATTATTACTAAAATATAATAATATCAACTAATTTAAATATTATTTAAATGCATATTTGTTACTTGATAATAACATGTTTAAAATGGATATTTTATTTCTCAAAAGCACTTTTTGACAGCAATACTAAACACTCAAATTTTAAACCATACTTTTCAAAAGCAATGAAGAACTGGCCCTTAGAATTGGCCCCACGTGTACATTATAGCAGCATTGTACCAATCAGGTTGAGGACAGTGCAAAAAATCCAATGGTGATTAAATAGAGAAGAATGCACTTAACCGTGTCTTCAAACAGCGTAGGGGATCTGAACACTCTCCCACTGAAACTCCTCAAACATCCAGTTGCTTCTTCTTCTCCATGTAATGCTTCGATAATACTATGAAACTCCCTCACCTTGTTTTCCTCAGACTTCGACAACCACAGCATTCTGGAGACCTGGTTTAAAAGAGAGTGGCGGTGCGGTGGGGAGAGGGAGGATGTACCCTAAACACGGAGGTGGAGACTGGAAAAAGAAGTGAGGGGCTGAGAGATGTGGACGGTGACTGTAAGAGGCGGAGAAGTGAGATGTAAAGGGTGAGAGGAGCGGGAAATGTGGCAATGACATGGTCTTCACATGGTCATTTAACGACGGCGATACTGCCAGCTGTGATTTCCGTCTAACAGGGTATTAACGAAATAGTGATTAAATTGTTATCAATAATGTTAATGATCTAATTGTAAGATTTGAAATATCCAAAACATAAATTTAAAAAATATATATGAGATCATTTTTGTAATTGTTTTATAGGGGTTAACAGTGTAAAGAGTATAATTTTTTTAAATAAGTAATTAAGTCTTTTTTTTCATTTAATTTGGTACTTAACTTTCAAAATACATAAAAATGGTTTTTAAATTTTTTAAAAAAGCAATGAAGCCTTTTTTTTACAATTATTTGGGTACTGAAACTATGAAAATGTATCAATAATGCCATTTAATCATTAGCTTTAACAGTTGACCGTTAAAGTTAACTGTTCCTAATCTTTTTTAGTTAAGGTCAACCTATGTCACAATCATAGTGTGATATGAGGCAAAAAAATTATAAAAAAATCAATAAAAATTATAAAAATTATTAAATTTAAATATATATTAAAAATTATAAATAAATATAAATCATAAAAAATTAATAATATTTTAATATTTTAATATTTTTATTAAAATTTAATTATTTTTATAACTTTTATTGATTTTTATTTTTGGTTTTTTGCCACATGTTACGCCATGGTTGCGACACGTGGTAATTTTAACTGAAAAAAATCAAGGGCAATTAATTTTAATGGTCAAAGGGCCTTTTTGATTCATTTTGACAGTCCAAATACTCAATTAAGTAAAAAAATGGGATTAATTGCTTTTTTGAAAAAGTTTGAGGGCATTTTTGATGCATTTTGAAAGTTTAAGTACCCAATTGAGTGCAAAAAAAAAGTAGGGGATTAATTACTTTTTTTAAAGTTTGAGGGCTTTTTACAACATTAAGCCTTCTTCTTTTTAATTATGTTATTAGTTTATGTATTATATTTAAATTATAAACTTAGGTTGAATTTGATAAATCATTGAAAGTTTTTATTAACATTTAATTTTTTTTAATTCTGTTTGATAACCATATTAACTTTTTAATTAAAATAAAATTTTCAACAAAAATATGTCGAAGATAATAAGTAGATGGTTACTTATCACTCAATGTAAAAATAGTAAATTAATTTTATTTTTCAAAATCTTATTTTTAAACTATTTCCTCAATTTATTAAAATTAAAAATATTCAAATTATCATCTTTTAACCTTTTGTATAGAATTATTCAAAATAAAATAAATAATGCCATTTAATAAGATTAAAATTAAAAAATAATGAATTTCCAAAAATCAAAATTTACTATTATCAAATAAAATAATTATATTTAATGCTTAATTTTTACTAAAATATCAAATAATTTTATAATATAAATTCATATAAATTTACTGCTTGTAAAATTTATTACTTATTTTTTCAATTTATTAAACACACTTTAATTTATTTATATTCTAATTAGTTTTTAATATATCTATTGAAATATATTAAATTTTTTTATAAATTTAATTTTATGATTAATACCATAAATAAAATTACATCATTTTATCTTTTGCAATTTAATATTTTATTTTATAGGAAATAATATATTGAATTGTTATATGCATGTGATATAAAATTTCCTAGATTAAACATAGTGATGGCAACGAGGCAAGGCGGGGTGGGTCAAACTTTTGTCCACCCCAACCCCAACTTGACACTCTAGCACCATGCCCCAACCTTGACCCAACCTCGAGCTTAAAAAAATTTAACCTTCCTCGAACTTGAATTCAAAATTAATTGTATACCCGACCTTGATCCGACCCGATCCCAGTTCAAACATTTTTATTTGAAATTGTGATTAATTAAGTCCAAAAATATATATCTTTTAAAAGGACCATGCTTAGGATGACTAAGTAAAAATATATATTACATCATAGAAAAAAAAAGAAGGAATGAAAATGAGAGGGAAACTTAGAAAAATAAATTAAAATGAGAGGGGTAAAGAAACTAGTGTGAATTGTGAGTAAATGTGGTAAAATGATGGAGGTAGTGATAAAGTTTAAGGATATTTTAACCTAATTAATATTAAAAACATATTTAACGGTAATTTCATAAATATCTCAAGAAGAAATACTTGTATTTTTTGAACAAATTGGTTTAATAATAACATCTATTCATAACATTAATACTTTTTTATATTATCCTCAATGTTTTTCCACACAAAGCAAAATGGAAGCAAATATTAACCTAATTGGTATTACGTAGCCAGATCGTAATACGGAAAAACTTGTATCAGTAGAAGAATCTAAACATGTCCTTAGTTTAATAAAAAATGAGCAATTTGATTGACAGACTAAGATGTCGTCTCCCAAGTCCAATTGAGGAGATGCTTTAACTTGAGCATAGGAGCGTATAACTCCCAGAAGATAGAGACATATATGTGATTGACTGATAGGCAGTACACTAGACAAGAGTCAAGTATAATAGATCCTAAATCCGTTTATGGATTTATTCACTTGTGATATTCAGTGTGTGTAACCCCCTAAACCTAGCCTAGATGTTATGATCGGATCTCGAAGATCACATTGGTTGAGCTGTTAGCGTGGAAAATCAATTTCACTTTTTTCTGAATGATTGTCTTTATTTCTAAAACATCATTTCGTTTTTCTTAAATAAGAGCCAAATATCATCTATAATTTCCTTTTGAAATATTTTGTCAAATCATTTAAATTAGAAAACTCTAGTATTGATAGTTTCTAGAAAACATCATTTTCAAAGTGAACGTCACAATGGAAATTAACATACTAAAACTCTTTTTGGACATTTTGAAAATGTAGGTTTAATATATATGTATCTCGTAAAATACTAGGTTGTTGGGTAAGTAGCGTCGAGTTTTGAAATCAAAGTATTGTGTTTGAAAACATTATCGTCGAGATGAATTTAACATTATTCTAAAAAAATCCATTTTAATTATCATTTTAGTAAATCCTAAAAACGTAAATCATGCAAAAACCATCCAAAAACCAAAATCTAAAGTCCAAAAGAAAGTCGCAAGCCAAAGTCAAAAGAAAGTCCCAAGCCAAAGTCTATAGAAATAAAAACACATCCCAAAGTATATCAAATACCAAATAAGTAAGTTTTTTTCTGAAAACGTCCAAGAGCACCTTCGAAAGCCTAGCCCATCCTAAGCTCTATTATTATCTGAAAGATCAGAACAAAAAGAGTTGAGCTTCAAAAGCCCAGTGTAGGTTTCAAATCATATTAACAGAAACTATCACATAAAGCATCAGTTTTAACATATCATTTACATACAAAATATTCAGTCAGAGAATCATATTTATTAGAATGCATAATGATGATGTCAATGCAACACTTTTTAAAAAATAGTGTAGATTATTTTTAGAAAACAATTCCTACCCATTTTCGCTACACACCATAATGAGTTCCCCAGAACTCATACATCTAATAACACACTAATAATGTGGACAAGCCACTATATATTGCAGTTGAGATGCCAGAAACAAAATATTGTGGTCGAGCCACCAAATAATTGTAAATATACTACCAGATACAAAATATTATGGTCAAGCCATCAGAAATTGCAAATATACTGCTAGATACTTCCTCCGTACATAGTATCCCAACCCCATGCATGTGATATGGCATATAGAATAGATTTTACAGTAGGCATGCTTTACAGGTGAACCAGATTTCTTTTCGGTTTAACACAGTGGCATGCTTAATATGAAAATCAGAATCAGATTTATGGTATGCTTAACATGCGAATCATAATCAGAATATTCTTAATCACATGTGAATTAGAATATTAATGTAGCAATATCATGTTTACAATACATGTATTATCCAAAATCGTCATGTATCACATATCATGAGTGTTAGGAAATCACACATCCACATTTATAACAGAAAAATCACACAATCACATATTTCATCACAAATCTAAAGTTTTGGAAACACTTACTTAAAATCCTCCTTTCACGGATTTTACCAATCCATATGAATACTTTTACATATTCGGCCAAATACACTTTTCAGAGATTTATTTAAACATTAATTAAATATTTCTCATATATAATTTTATCTCGATTAAATATAATATTAATTATTTTTATCAAAATAAATCCCTACACCTAACTTTGCAAATCTGATCACAAGGATTTTGATTCCAACTTCTAACGGACGAGTTTGATTCTTGAGCCTCAATGGTTAAACCATTCACACGTATTAGAACAGGTTACCTAAAAATAAAATTATTCAACTATTCGATTTAGTGGCATACTTACGTAATAAATGAGAAAAAAGGGCTCAACATTTCCCACAGAATGTTGATCAGAAAGGAGGATTCGTCACTAAATAGATAATAGCATGATATAAAAATAAGTAGTTAGAAAATAGGATATGGAATAATCTATTTATGAACAGAAATTAGAATTGAGACATAAAAGAAATCAATTACGAAAAGAGGAGAAAGGAAGAAAATCGAGAATTTTTTGTGCTGGTCAACGGTGGTGACATAGCGACGGTTCAGTGGTGGTGAGATAGGGGTGCGACAGCTTTGTGTGGTGGTAGAGTGGAGGAGAAATGAGAAGAAAAGAGTGACTTAGGTGGTGAAATGGAAGAAAAAAGAGAGAAAATTGGAGCAGCAAGGTGATGGACGATAAAGAGAGGGGATGAGAGAAAAATGAAAAAAATAAAAAGTGAAATAGATATGTCTAGGTTCATGGCTGGCCAAGGTAAGGTAAGGTAAGGGAGGAAATTTGGTATGTTGAGGGGACAAAAGCATGGAAAGGGGATCATATGAGTGAAAAGGGGAGAAAATGGGGAATGTTAACCTTGTAATCAAGGAAAGAATCTTCCCAAGTATGCCAAGATATGGGTTGGACAGCAAGGGTGTTCACACAAGCCTAAGTTGTCAAAATTTTAGTTAAAAAGATGAGATTATAGGGGCTTGAACTTGGGACCACTTGGAATAAATTCACACACTTAATCACTAGGCTATTTAATACCTTGTGTCATGAACTAGAACAAATAAATAAATAAAATATAGGGCATGACGGTATGAAATACCTTAATCTTAAGTGGATGATGGGCTATGTATGTGTGACTCGTATACATTGATGTAAGTAAAATCCTAAGTTTAAATAGATAAGAAGCCAAAAGTTGGTGCGTTGGATGTATGACTTCTACAGTATGTAGTATTATTTACAATAGTGAAATTCATACTAATGGGTGAATGATGTTCTCTTATCAACATTACATAATAGTTGAAAAGCAAACATGGTCATGGGTCATTTGTCTTTGTGATAAATGACTTAATTACTATTTGATAATAATTTTCTTTTCATGAAGGAAAATGTAATGGCTACTATGAGATAAAATTGTTGGAACGTCGGTACGCCCCGTGGGGCAACGGAAAATTATGTCGAAGTTCATTAACCATGGATCCATGTACGAGGAACGAATTCGAATTAAAATGAGATAAAAAAATATACCTTTTCAATTTGATTCCCTTGCACAATGTCAATCCCAAGCCACAACAAAATCATCTCGGCCTCTACATAGTCCACCCAATCAAAGAACAAACAACAAAGTTCTCTTAAACCTTTTAGAGAGTTTTCAAAAATGGCTGCTAAACCCTTTGTCTTATTTTTCTTGGTAACCTCCGCACATATAGGGGTTCACATTCTTTTTTTGTTTTTCTTTAATATCACATAATTTGAAAAACAAAATTATTCCCTTATTTTTTTAGAGAAACATATAGATGGTATTAAAAAAATATTCTTTCCAAAAGAATGTTAACTTCCATGTCTTTTTATCTTTGACCGGAATTATTATAACTATTTATTTTAATAATTTTGGTAAACTATATTCAGTTAATATTTTATATGAATCAAATTCATATATTAATTCTAACTATGTTGTCTATTTGTGTACAACAAGTTTGTACATATAATGCGTTCAATATTTAACTTTCAAATTAAATTAATTCTGTAATTAATATAGTTCATGTGACAGCGAAATACAATACCAATTGTATTTGGATTCTATTCGCTTCAACCATAGGGTGTGATTATTTAGGCTTGTGTAACATTGGTAGTAATACTAGAACATTTCTAATGTTACAAGTAATGAGTGGCATCTAGCAATGCATCATTCTACCCAAGTTACAAGAAGTCGTAATTTGACATAACCTTTCTGTGATAAAATTTTCATGCATTATATCCTGTTTCCCTTTATATCTAGGTTGGATGCAAGTCATGGAACAGTCACATGATCTGCCACAAATCGATGTGGCAAATTAGGCTCTTCCGACGTACTTAAAGAGCTTTTTCTCGAGTAAAATAACATTTTTATTGTAGTTTTTCGTTATTTTTATATTTTCAGTTAATTAGTGTAAATGTCTCATTTTTTCCCATTTTGTAACCAAAATTGGCTAGTAGCGCCATTGGGAGGCCTAACGTGTGATTGAATGATATACGAACATGTTGGAGGTCGAAAACAAGCGAGAACGGCACGAAGAGCAAAGGTATCGCGATACCTCTAACAATATAGAAGATTGAAGACTCCCTTCAGTGGTATCATGGTATCCTCTTTGAGTGTTGCGATATCCACCTTCCAAGGAGGACCTTAAGGCTCAATACTACTCGAGATTTCACGATATCCATTTATGGGTATTGTGATGCCACCTTTGTCAAAGGACAAACTTGGATAAGAAGGTAGTCATTAGCTACCCGGTCCACCAATCACCCAAGGCCCGTGTAGGGGCATTTTTGGCAACGAAAAGTCATCAAAAGACACTTTAAAACAACCAAAACTTGTTGAGGAGGAGAGAGACACACATTAACTTCGTTTTCTCTAGGTTTCTCTTAGTTTTCTCTGCACTTTTTTTAAGGTTTTTATTTTCTCATCTTATACCTTAGCTTAGAGTTTATTTTGTTGCATTTACTTCTTATTCTTTATGTTCTTAGTGTCAGTTAAGTTAATTATTATTGTAGCTAAGGTTTATTTACACTTTCAGTCTTTGTACCCTGCTTGTAAGACATTTCTAGTTTAAGTTTAATGAATTTCAGTTTCTTTTGCTTTAAATCTGTCAAAACTTGTTCCTTTTATGTTTATTGCTATAGATATTCTTGTTAAATATTTTTAGTTTCATATTGTTTACATTTTCTTGTAAAAAAATCCAAACTTTGATATTTTTCGTGAGCTTTACTTTCATGGCTACTTTGTTTTTCATTTCCATGCTTATTTCTTTTACTTTGGGCATAAGTAGCTAAATCTCAAAGGAGGTTGGTTGATGGAGATGTGGGTAAACTAAAATTTTTGGACAAAGTACTAAATCAAATAGACCTAAGAACTTAAAAAATGACGCCCCTAAAGGACAAGAAGGTAATCTTGTCGTGCACCTGTTCATTAATCCCAGATTAACTGGTGAGATCAGAAGATATATCAAAGCTAATTGTCTAAGTCGGTAAAAATGATATTGGAAGATAAAATGGAGCCACTTAGTAATTTAAGCAATTTAAGTTCCTTATTCGAGGATCAGTGAATCACATCGAAGTCAACCAACCACCATTAGATATTTATTGGATAGTCCCTTAGTTTTACCTTATTTGAAATTTAGTCCTTAGAGTAGCATATTTAATTTTCGTATAATATTCTTTTATTATGAATTGTCGTACTATAAAATCGTATTAGTAACCACTTAAACTCTATTGTATATGATAATTATTGCTCAATTTCCATCTCCTTTGGGTTCGACCCCTTGGAATACTTTGTGTTCCATCAGAGCTATAAATATTACAATTGACCTGTACTCTGTTGGGTCATTGGGACGCCCCGTGGCATAGTGGAAAATTTATTCTGGCGATCCAAACCATGAATCCGTGCACAAGGAACGGATTGAGAAAGAAATGTTTGAAAATATACCTTTTGAAATTTGAAAAATACAAAGGAACCACTACTGGTTTAATCCCCTTTGCACACTGCCAATCCAAAGCTGTAACAGAATTGTCCTAGCCTCTACGTAGTCCACCCAGTTGTGAACAAACGAACAAAAACTCTCTCTGAATGTTTCAGAGAGTGTTTTCTAAAAAAAATTTTGGCTGCTAAACCTAGGTTTCTTTTCCTTTTCGTGGTTAACCTTGGTAACACTTTCTCACCTTAGGGTTTTTATGATTCCCTTTTATTTTAATATCCATATTAAAACCAGAATCACCCTTTTTTGGTGCCAAAAAATATATGGAAAACATCATAATGTAATATCCTTTCCAAAAAGATTTTAATTTGCATATATTTTATGTTTGACTGAAATTATTATAACACTTTATTTTAATAATTTTGGTAAACAATACATATTTAATATTTTCTATGAATCAAATTCATACATTTATTTTAACTATGTTCTCTATTCTTGTACAACGAATTTGTACATATACTATGTTTATTATTTAACATTTCAAATTAAATTAATTCAATAATTAATATAATTCTAGTGACAGTTAAATTTAGTATCAACTGTGTTTAGATTCTATTTGTTTCAACTATATGGTGTGACCTTGTAGGCTCTTGTAACATTGGTAGTAATATTAGAACACTTCTAACGTTTCAAGCAATGAGTCCAGCAATGCATCATCGCTACCCAAGTTACAAGAAGTCATGGTACGACATAACCTTTTTATGATAACTTTTCATGTATTATATCCTTTTGTCCTTTATATCTCGATTGGACACAAGTAATGGAATAGTCACACTTACAAAGTCCAATCTCATGTTTCTTGATATCTAAAGTAGACTACAATAAACAAATAAGTGTAATATCTCATATCAACTTCTTTGAGCATGGCCATGCATTTCTAGTCTCACTTCATCAAGTTCCCTAAGATATTTCTCCCATTATGTAGAAGGGACAAATTCTATATTGATCAATCATATCCCACTACATAGATTGTGGCATACTCAACATCAGTCTTTATAGTACAACTTGTTATAGTGGACGTTTGATTGTATCAAAATATACGACTCACGATATTGAGACGATGATGATCTCAAGTCTAAGGATCATATACATAGTTATTGTAACACCCTATATCTGGTCCACTCACCCAACTCGAGCTATAAGGTATTACAATTGTAAAACATTAACTTTACTCACTAATCAGTCATAAATAATCAAATAATTCATTTCATAATTCAATTACAACCATTTCCATGTCATTCAATCATATACAGACCTAAATCAAGCTTACAGAGCATCTAAAACAAACCAGAAATAGTTCTAGACTAAATTGAAGCTTTTACAAAAATTTAAGTAAAAAGTGAAAATAAGGGTCACACGGTTGTGTGATAGAGCTCGGCCGTTGTGGCTCAAGAACATGGCCATGTGACCAAACCGTGTAACAAACTATGCCTATGTAACTTAGGGTTACACGATCGTGCCGTTAGGTCGTGTAACCCTCTGAGGCCGTGTAGACAAACCTGCACAGAAAATCAAAGAGGCTATATGGTCGTGTCATATAACCATATGTGGCACATAGTCGTGTGGCCGACCGTGTCATAGGCCATGTACACCTAAAAGTACCTTCAAAAATAAGAAAATTCAAACCAAAAGACTTAGGCCACAAACCATACCATATCCATCCCTTAAACCTATCTAAAATACATTTAAACATGTCAAAATATGCCAAATAACATTCAACCTAAGTTCCTAACCAATGTGCCCTCATTGGCACCACAATTCAAATATAAACCATTATCAATCTATACCATCCATTCCTTGAACTTAATACCAAATTAAACACATTACATCATTACTCACATTACTAACACATTATCAGCCATAATTTATATAGTTACTTAAACATTTATACCAAAATAACCATTCAAAATGCATTTAGATTCCAAAACATGTATTTACCATCACACACCACAACCAACCAAAATACTAATTTGAACTTACCTCAAACACATATTATGAACTTCAAATGACACAAAATATAACCTTGGTATTGAAATTTTACATAGCCAAAACCCTATTTACATGCCACCTATAACCGAGCCAAAATAAATAAATAGCTACCGAAAGAGTTGTTGGATAGTGTGATCTCCAACGATGTTCCAATCGACAGCAAGAGTCTGACAATCTACTAAGAATAAAACCAGCTAAAGTAAGCTTACGTAAAGCTTAGTAAGTTCGTAAAATAAAAAATTACATACTTGTCAATTTAAGTTTACTATTCATACATAACATAGAAATTACAATCCTTTGTCTTGATCCCTAATTTCTACCATGTCAAATGGTTAAGCTTGGATAAATCAAATCATCAAAACATAACATGCCAAGATTCATATAGCAAGCTATACTCAACACAATATAATTCATCATATCATCTTGTTTCAATTCCATTTCAATAATTAATTGTTTTTCCCGGAGAACAATAGTAAATTAGCTTCAAATACACGGAAGGGTAATGCTCACACAAGCTTCAGAGAATTCGCAACACATGCAGGATCTCAAGCCATCGGTATGGTATCCATCATCGGTACATAGTTCCTACTACATATAACACCGACACAAAGTGTCTGCTACTGTAACATCGGTACATAATACATGCTGAATATAAATCCTAATGACATGTCATTTGTATATTAGTTATTCACTAAGTTCACACGGGCTTTAACCTGTATTCTATAACCTTCTCATCTTTATACTATTATACCATGATCAACTTGCTCATACACATTTCATATGATATACCATTCAATTCACACATACTCCTTTACCATACTTACAAATCAATCCTTTATTTCCAATCTCATTTCTTACCTCAATTAATCATGTTCACTATAATTTATATATACATAAACACATATATAATTAAATTAAATCATTATAAACATAATAAACCTAATATGAACTTACCAAAATGTAATACTATCGACACCTTGGCGATGACCACTCGATAACTTTTCCTTTCCCGCGATTATCAATCGATTGATCTGTTTCTTGATCTATATATAATAATTTAGCTCAATTAACCAATTCAAATATCTTAAAATATTAAATTCATGTAATTGACCCTTTATGAATATTTTACACCTTTACCCTAAACATTTACCTTTTATTCAATTTAGTCTCTAATCCCGAAACTTATACAATTATCACAATTAAGCCCAAAACCAAGCTAGCCAAATTTTTACTTATACTTATACAACCCATAATTATTTAAATTTCACAATAATTTCATGCTAAATTTATTATTTTATCAATTTAGTCCCTAAACTTAAAATTAACCAAAATCACTTTACAAAATAGTCCTATTTAATCATTAGGCTTATAAATCTACCATCAAACTTCAAAAACATCATAATTTCATCAATGCAATAAATCAAAACATTTAAAAATTTTACAAATTAGTCCCTGAGTTATCTAGATTAAGCTGTAACGATCTCAAAAACATAAAAAAACACTAAAAATGGTATAAAAATTGACTTACATGCAAAGAAATAGCTTGTACGAACCTCTTAAATATTTCCAATGGTGGTTTCGAGTGGGAATTTGAAGAAGGAAGAAGATGACTTACAGAATTTCATGTTTTTGTTTTATTTAACTTATTATTTTAACATTTTAATATAAAATTAACATATAATTAATTTATTTCTACACCAAAACCATCCACTATGATATAATTACGGTTAAATTACCATATAAAGCCCTTTAAATATGTTTCTATGCTTATTTAACCAATTTTAATCAATAGTGATTAAGTTTTATTGCTTTTACGATCTAGTCCTTTTTCTTTAATTAACAATCAAATCACTAAAATTTTTGAATCAAACTTCAATACACCTATATAGTCACTCCATAAATATTTAATAAAAATATGTATGGCTTAGTTTACAGAAATGAGGTCCCAGTACCTCATTTTCCAAAACCACTCTATTGAACTATTCATTCAATTAGCAAAAATTATCATATCAAAATTCAATATAATACTATATTTGACTCCTGAATATTAAATAATAATATTTACAGACTCACTTGTCAGATTTGTGGTCCCGAAACCATTATTTTTGACACCACTAAAAATGGGTTGTTACAATTATCACTATGAGTAATGTTGTGATATTACATAATAATCTAAGAAACATACTCATAGCGGGTCAGTCGAGTATGTTGTTCTCTAACACATACTCATGTGTTGATTTTGGCATCCCTACGTCAATGACAATACTTTGTCATCAATCAACTACACATTAGTCTTAATGCATTATTATTGTCCAAGCCCACAATAATACTTGACGAAGGACCTTTTAAGAATAATCATATTATTCTTAGGACTTTATTATTAATCAATTTATTTACACACATAGAAAAAAACTAAAATAACAATGTCTTATATTAATAAACAAGGTAAAACGAATATGTGATTACAATAATATCATGATTGGTTTTTGGGCATACTCTAACAAAAATAAAATCATATTGGGAGAACAGATTTATCCCAAAGAGATTTAGAATATCCAATGAGGGTAACACATTGATGATAAGGTCATTGGACGAGCATTGATTAAGTAGCTTTTGTAATGATATGTAATTAAGGAGAGCTCAGTCATGATACTATAATGGAATGACTTTGTGACTAAATTAGTTTATAATTAATAGGCGAAAAGCTCGAACTTAATTATATATTATTTGAGTCCTAAGTCCATATATCAAATCGGTCCCTCTGCTAACTCATTGAACCAAAAATGAATTGCATGTAGAACCAAATGAACAAAAGTGATTAGAAATGATGAACTTGGAGAAATGGGTCGCATTCACAAATGAATGCGTTTTTTCGTTGAGTATAAAAATGACTTGAGAATTAATTTAAGGTTTTTGAATTATTATTTAGTTAATTGTAACACAATAATTGAAGTTCAAATATGAAATTAAATTAATTAGTTATTGTGAATCCATTGAATATATGAAAATTAAATATATTTCCTCAGAGATTCTTTTACGATAAAATCATCCTGACTTTAACGAAATTAGAATTGGGTTGAAAAAATTATTTAATTCGAAAATTAATTTAGTTAATTTAATTTAATTTAATGAATAATATTTATTTTGGGTGTAGAAAAAAAATATTAGGTTGGATTAAAATATAAAGTACTGGATCAAAAGTCCATTAATCTCATATAATTGGACACAATACATGAGAGGCCCAGTTCCCCTCATTTTACATGTGAAGGGAGGCTACCCTCGTGATTTAATCTAGGTGTGTCGCCCCTGTAACACCCCGAACCCGAGACCGTCACCGGAGTCAAACACGAGGTGTTAACAGACTTTAAACCACTTATAAAAAAATTTCCCAGACACTGCCAATCTGCGTACTAGTCGCTTTAAAAATCATATCTTGAGTTCAGAAACTTGGAATCCAGTTCCGTAAATTTTCCCTGAAACTAGACTCATATGCCCATCTACATCTTTTTTTCTAGAATTTTTGGTTGGGCCAATTAGTATAGTTTATTAGTCAAAGTCTCCCATGTTACAGGGATCGACTACACTGACCTTTGCGCATTACGACTTGGATATCTCCCTGTACAGGGCTTCAATACTGATGTCGTTTGTTTCTATAGAAACTAGACTCAAAGAGGAATCTATAAATATGTGGCATGACTCCTAATTATCTCTGGTTAATTTATAATGAATTTCCAAATTCGAAACAGGGAATCCAGAAACCGTTCTGGCCCTGTCTTACGAGAACCTGAATTTCTCTTAACATACTGTCCACATGATCGTTTCGTTACTTTCCTATGAAAATAGATTCATCAAGGTTCGTTTACATAATTTATTCACTATTTAATTCCATTCCTACTATTTTTAGTGATTTTCCAAATCTACATCACTGCTGCTGTCAGCATCTGCCTTTAAGGTAGACTTTACCTATTTCATAGTTTCCATGATTCAACTAGCCCTTTTAGCATAAATAGCACAATTTATGATAGTGATTAACCATTCCCATGGCCAATCCTTGTTAAGCATATCCACACCTCTCAATAACCATATCCATACCAAATGATTATAACATTATACTCAAACATATATAAGCCATTTTCGCATGGCTATCCAAAATTATACAAGTCCAAAGGGTCCATGACCCACAACAAAAGGGTAGTCCTATACATGCCATTTCGAAGTTCAACCAAAATTGTACCAAAAGGGGGGCGGCTTTGATAGTGTGGGCGACTTCGACTTCAAAATCCCGAGTTCGATAGCTGGAGAACCAAAATCTATAAAACAGAGAATCAAGGAGACGGAGTAAGCAATTTATGCTTAGTAAGTTTTGAGCAAGGGATTCCAGCACAACAAAAGTATAGCATTCATGTAGCTAAACGGATAATTGCATATGCACAATTTTTCAATATCATACTTACTTCACATTACCAACCCTTTTATTCATACACAAAGATCAACTTAGCCAAAGGCCGGTAGCTCATTTATCAACTGAGCGAATACTTATTTGTAAGGGCTCAACTAATTCAAAGCACATACGAAACATACCTCAATGTTGGGATGTTTCAAGCGTATTAACTGAAATTTTTACAGCAAGATCATTCATTCCCAAATCACGTACATTCGGAATTTAACCCGATATAGCTACTCGTTCAAATGCCTTCGGGACATAGCCCGGTTATAGTAACTCGCACAAATGCCTTCGGGACTTAACCCGGATTTAGTAACTCGCACAAATGCCTTCGGGACTTAACCCGGATTTAGTAACTCGCACAAATGCCTTCGGATCTTAGTCCGGGTTTAGTAACTCGTACAAATGCCTTCGGGCTTAGCCCGGAATTAGTATCTCGCACAAATGCCTTCGGATCTTAGTCCGGATATGGTCACTTAGCACAAAGCCTTCGGGACTTAGCCCGGACATCATTCAAATAACCATGCACATTTAACAATAAATCATGGCACATTCGTATTTCGTTTTCGTTAGCAAAACTCAAACACAAGACACTTATCATTCTTGCAATTTCGGCTCAATAGCCACACACAAAGAGCATGATTTTGATTTGCTTAAAACATGATCTAATCAAATCATAATTTAAGCTCTTTTACTCAAGAACTTACCTCGGATGTTGTCGAACGATTCCGATAGCTATTCGACCACTTTTTCCTTCCCTTTATCGGATTTAGTTCCCCTTTGCTCTTGAACTTAATTAAACAAATAAATTGATTTAATCATTTGAGCATCGAAAAGAGGAACACAAGGCACTTAGCCCATATTTATACATTAGACATTAAAGTCACATATGTACGGAATCATGAATCAAACTCAACATTTTAGCTAATTTTCCCCCTTGGCCGAATTTTCTAAGCCAAGACAAAAGCATCAATATGCTTTCCTCTAACCGAATACATGCAACACCAATCTCCTTCCTATGGCCGAATATGCATGTCTATGTTGGGGCCGATTGCAACACTTAATACATTCTACAAGTATGGTCACTTGTATTGACTAAACACCATTTTGTTTCAAGTTCAAAACTTGGCTAATACACACATATATACACTAGTAAAGCATCCTCTCCCTTTCCATCAATTTAACACATGCATTACTCATTAATATACAAAAATTATATTCGGCCTTAGCACACAACTTGCTAGCCGATTCTTCTCCATCTAGCAACTAATGCACATATGTGCTCACTCAAAAATGCTAAAAAGAAGATTCAAGAATCATCAATCCACCATCACATGCATCATTAACAAGCTTCATATTTAGCATGCAATGGCATTAACACAAAATCCACCTAGGCCGAATATCATCCCCATGACATAGCAAAGATTTGAACCATGGGCTAATTAGAACTCAAGCTAGCAACTAAAAACATGCATGAATCTCATGGCACAACCTCAAACATACCTTGATCTAGATACAAGTATGGCCAAACCTCCTCCTAATCCTCTTCCAAACCAAACATGAAGCAAGAACTCCTTCCTCCTTCCTTAGAATTTTCGGCCAAAAGAAGGTGAAAAAGGATGAACAAAATTTTTCTTTTCTTTTCTTTAACTCACGGCAATGGGGGGGGCATGGATGAGACCATTCTTTTTTTTTTCATCACTCCTCCCTTTCATTATTTAATTACCATGCTCATTATTTTATTGTTTCCACCCATGATGCACCAACACAACATGTCTATGACATGTCTTGCCCATCACACTTGGTCTACCATACTTGTCATGGCCGGCCACTACTAATAGAGGGGGGGGGAAATTGACATGCAAGTCCCCCCTTTTTCAACATGCACTAATAGGTCCTTATGCTTTGACCTATCACATTTCAAAATTTTCTCACATAAGTCCTATTTACTAAAACTCACATGCAATCGACTAAATCGAAGCTTGAAATTTTCACACATTCATAATTACATATTCTAGATAATAAATATCACATTCGAACATTTCGGTGACTCGGTTTAGCGGTCCCGAAACCACTTCCCGACTAGGGTCAATTTTGGGCTGTCACAACTCTCCCCCACTTAAGAAATTTTTGTCCCCGAAAATCTTACCGGTAAATAGGTTTGGGTATCGTTCTTTCATCGAGCTCTCGGTTTCCCAAGTAGCTTCCTCGATCCCGTGTTTGAGCCAGAACACCTTAACTAACGGAACCCTTTTTTTTCGCAACTCTTTCACTTCACGAACTAGGATACGAATCGGTTCTTCTTCATAACTCAAGTCAGATTGAATTTCAACTTCTGAGGGATTAATCACATGTGACGGATCGGATCTATAACGTCGAAGCATCGAAACATGAAAGACATCGTGAATCGTTTCAAGTTTAGGG
This sequence comes from Gossypium hirsutum, assembly GCF_007990345.1. Lineage (NCBI taxonomy): Eukaryota > Viridiplantae > Streptophyta > Magnoliopsida > Malvales > Malvaceae > Gossypium > Gossypium hirsutum. The sequence goes on along the minus strand of NC_053438.1, from coordinate 36,204,919 downwards.
GGCAAAATCAATCTATAGGCAACCGGACCAACTCGTTCGGAGATTTCGTACGGCCCAATGAATCTCGGGCTCAACTTGCCCTTACGGCCAAATCTGAGTACCTTTTTCCAAGGCGAAACTTTAAGAAACACTTTATCTCCCACCTGATATTCAATGTCTTTTCGTTTCAAATCCGCATACGATTTTTGACGATCTGTGGCTGCCTTCAGACTTTCACGGATTACCTTTACTTTCTGTTCGGCATCTTTAATCAAATCAACTCCGAAAATTTTACTTTCACCAAGCTCGGTCCAAAAAAATGGTGTACGGCATTTACGACCGTACAAAGCCTCGTAAGGTGCCATCTTAATACTTTATTGAAAACTATTGTTGTAAGCGAATTCAATCAAAGGTAAATACCGTTCCCATGAACTACTGAACTCGAGGATGCAACATCTCAACATATCCTCAAGTATCTGAATTATCCGCCCGGATTGACCATCGGTTTGGGGGTGAAAAGCAGTGCTAAAATGCAACTTGGTACCCAAAGCTTCTTGCAATTTCTTCCAAAATCGTGAGGTGAATCTCGGATCTCTATCCGACACGATAGAAATAGGTACCCCGTGTAATCTCACAATCTGAGAAACGTACAATTCAGCTAGTTTATCTAATGAAAAATCCGTACGCACGGGGATAAAGTGAGCCGACTTAGTCAGTCTATCGACAACAACCCAAATCGGATCTTTCTTACTTGCTGACAATGGCAGTCCGGACACAAAGTCCATTGTGACTCGATCCCATTTCCACTCAGGTATCATGATCGGCTGAAGTAATCCTGAAGGCACTTGATGTTCCGCTTTCACTTGTTGACATATTAAACATCTCGAAACAAAGTCGGAGATGTCTCGTTTCATACCATGCCACCAAAACCAACGTTTCAAATCGTTGTACATTTTCGTACTCCCCGGGTGAATTGACATTCGGCTACAATGGGCTTCGTTCAGAATCATCGAAATGAGTTCTGAATTTCTTGGAACACACAACCGACTTCTGAACCTCAAACAATCGTCATCACCAATTTGAAATTCGGATTCCATATTCGGAACACATTCAGCCCGTTTTGCAACCAATTCATCGTCGACTTTCTGAGCTTCACGAATTTGACGAATCAATAATGGTTTGGCCTTTAATTCAGCTACTAACACATTGTCAGGTAGAACAGACAAGTGCACATTCATCGCTCGTAAAGCAAACAGTGATTTCCGGCTTAAGGCGTCCGCAACCACATTAGCCTTTCCCGAGTGGTAATCAATGACAAGCTCGTAATCTTTCAACAACTCAAGCCAACGTCTTTGTCGCAGATTTAAGTCTCTTTGAGTCATCAAATATTTGAGACTTTTGTGATCCGAAAATACATGGCACTTTTCACCAAATAAGTAATGTCGCCATATTTTTAAAGCGAATACGATGGCAGCTAGTTCGAGATCATGGGTCGGATAATTTTTCTCATGTGGCTTTAATTGTCTCGACGCATAGGCCACCACTCGACCTTCTTGCATCAATACGCAACCCAACCCAAGTAGGGATGTGTCACTATAAATGACAAACTCTTTGCTTGATTCGGGTTGCACTAAAATTGGAGCTTCAGTCAAATAAGTTTTCAGTTGATCGAAACTTTTCTGACATTTCTCCGTCCATTCGAACTTAACATCCTTTTGAAGTAGCTTCGTCATTGGTGTGGCTATCATCAAGAAACCTTTGACAAATCGTCGGTAATAACCTGCGAGTCCCAAAAAGCTTCGAACCTCAGTAATATTTCTCGGAGGTTTCCAGTTAAGTATGGCTGAAATTTTGTTCGGGTCAACTCGAATACCCGATGCGGATACCACATGACCTAAGAAGCTAACCTCTCTTAACCAGAACTCACACTTACTGAACTTAGCATATAACTGCTTATCCCGCAAAATTTGCAACACTAGTCTCAGGTGCTCAGCATGTTCGGTCTCATCTCTTGAATAGACCAAGATGTCATCAATGAACACAACTACGAACCGATCCAAATATGGTCTGAAGATCCGATTCATCAAATCCATAAATACCGCAGGGGCATTAGTGAGCCCAAACGGCATCACTAAGAATTCGTAGTGACCATATCTCGTTCTGAAGGCAGTTTTGGGTATGTCCGAATCTCGAATTCGCAACTGATAATAGCCCGATCTCAAATCTATTTTTGAGAGCACTGAGGCTCCTTTTAGTTGATCAAACAAATCATCAATACGCGGTAACAGATATTTATTCTTTATCGTCACTTTATTCAGTTGACGATAGTCAATGCACAACCTCATGGTTCCGTCCTTCTTTTTCACGAACAATACTGGTGCACCCCAAGGTGAGAAACTTGGTCGAGCAAAACCTCTATCCGTCAATTCTTGCAACTGAGCTTTCAACTCTTTTAACTCGGTTGGTGCCATACGATACGGAGCTATCGAAATCGGCGTAGTCCCAGGTACAAGCTCAATACCAAACTCTATCTCCCGAACAGGTGGTAAACCCGGTAATTCTTCAGGAAAAACATCCGGGTATTCACAAACCATCGGCACAGATTCGGGTTTCTTTTCTAATTCTTTGTCATCAAGTACATATGCAAGGTATGCTTCGCACCCTTTTCTTACATATTTCTGGGCCAACATTGAGGATATTACAGTTGGCAACCCCTTTAAGTCCGTAGACTCAACTCGGATTATCTCGTTATTTGCGCACCTCAAATCAATAGTCTTGCTTTTGCAATTCACAACCGCATCATGCGCGGTCAGCCAATCCAAACCAAGAATAACATCAAATTCATCAAACGGCAAAAGCATCAAGTCCGCCGGAAAACAGGAACCTCGAATTACTAGGGGACATTTCTTACACACTTTGTCGACAAGCACGTAGCGACCCAAGGGATTTGACACCCAAATTACGAACTTAGTTGACTCAATAGGTAAAGTCTTACTGGATGCTAAGGTTTCACATATGTAAGAATGAGTAGAACCGGGGTCAACCAAAGCAATTACATTAGTATCAAAGAGAGTAAAAGTACCAGTAATAACATCAGGCGAAGAAGCATCCTCGCGGGCACGTATAGCATAAGCTCTAGCAGGCGAACGAGCCTCGGATCTGGTCGTAGCATCTCTAGATCCTCTCTGACCACCGCTAGCATTGCCCGTATTTCTAGATGGTCTACCTCGAGCAGTGGTAGCACCCGGTTTCCCACTCTGATTTACATTCTGTTCAGACAACCTCGGGCAATCTTTAATGAAGTGGTCAACTGATCCGCACTTGTAACAGGAGCGGTCAGGGAATCTACAACTCCCCGAATGCCATTTACCGCAATATCGACATTCCGTTCTATCTCGACGTTCATTCCCAACACTGGCGACCGAAGTGCCTCGTGTACCCACAGGGGGTCGATCACGATCTCGTCTAAAAAGGCCCGAAGTGCCTCTAGACCGGCCCACATCATCTCGAAATTTCTTCGATGCCTGTTGAAGAGACTTTCCCGAGGATCTTTTACGAAACTCCCCAGTTCCCACATCAACTTTTTTTTTTCTTTTCTAAGCTCTTTGGCTTTACAAGCTCGCTCGACAAGTACTACGAACTCTCGTATTTCAAGAATGCCAACGAACATTTTTATATCTTCATTCAGCCCATCCTTGAAGCGTTTACACATGATAGCCTCGGACGAAACACATTCCCGAGCGTATCTACTAAGTCTAACAAATTTTCGCTCGTAATCAGTAACTGACATAGAACCTTGCTTAAGCTCAAGAAATTCCTTCCGTTTTTTATCAACAAATCTCTGACTGATATACTTTTTCCGAAACTCAGTTTGGAAAAACTCCCAAGTTACTTGCTCTCGGGGCACAACAGAAGTCAAAGTACTCCACCAATAGTAGGCAGAATCGCATAGCAAGGAGATAGTACACTTTAGGCATTCATCGGGTGTACAAGATAGCTCATCGAGTACCCGGATAGTGTTGTCCAACCAAAATTCAGCTTGCTCGGCATCGTCGCTATCCGTAGCTTTAAATTCAGTAGCCCCATGTTTTCGGATTCTGTCAACTGGGGGCTTATTTGACCTTATTTGGTCAGTTTCCGGAGGTATTGTAGGTGCAGGGGTGGTATTAGTCGGGAATGGAGGTTGTGGAACAGCCGTATTAGTTCGAATGTATTGGTTGAACCAATCATTCATCACGCTATAGAAAGCTTGTCTAGCTTCATCATTCGGGTTACTAGCATTAGGTTGAGAGTCCGCCGGCGCTGTCCCTTGTGCGGGAGCGGGCGCTACACTCTCAAGATCATCAGCTACCGCTCGGTCGGGATCGGGATCCATTACTATAAATAAACACATTTGCAAATGTCAGAAATCACCACACTATCAATTGATCACATAAAATGGCATTATAGCTAGACCCAACGCATTACGGTAGTCCTAGAATCGACTAAACCGTAGCTCTGATACCAATCAAATGTAACACCCCGAACCCGAGACCGTCACCGGATTCGAACACGAGGTGTTAACAGACTTTAAACCACTTATAAAAAAAATTTCCCAGACACTGCCAATCTGCATACTAGTCGCTTTAAAAATCATATCTTGAGTTCAGAAACTCGGAATCCAGTTCCGTAAATTTTCCCTGAAACTAGACTCATATGCCCATCTTCATATTGTTTTCTAGAATTTTTGGTTGGGCCAATTAGTACAGTTTATTAGTCAAAGTCTCCCATGTTACAGGGATCGACTACACTGACCTTTGCGTATTACGACTTGGATATCTCCCTGTACAAGGCTTCAATACTGATGTCGTTTGTTTCTATAGAAACTAGACTCAAAAAGGAATCTATAAATATATGGCATGACTCCTAATTATCTCTGGTTAATTTATAATGAATTTCCAAAGTCGAAACAGGGAATCCAGAAACCGTTCTGGCCCTGTCTTACGAGAACCTGAATGTCTCTTAACAGACTGTCCATATGATCGTTTCGTTACTTTCCTATGAAAATAGATTCATCAAGGTTCGTTTACATAATTTATTAACTATTTAATTCCATTCCTACTATTTTTAGTGGTTTTCCAAATCTACATCACTGCTGCTGTCAGCATCTGCCTTTAAGGTAGACTTTACCTATTTCATAGTTTCCATGATTCAACTAGCCCTTTTAGCATAAATAGCACAATTTATGATAGTGATTAACCATTCCCATGGCCAATCCTTGTTAAGCATATCCACACCTCTCAATAACCATATCCATACCAAATGATTATAACATTATACTCAAACATATATAAGCCATTTTCGCATGGCTATCCAAAATTATACAAGTCCAAAGGGTCCATGACCCACAACAAAAGGGTAGTCCTATACATGCCATTTCGAAGTTCAACCAAAATTGTACCAAAAGGGGGGGGGCTTTGATAGTGTGGGCGACTTCGACTTCAAAATCCCGAGTCCGATAGCTGAAGAACCAAAATCTATAAAACAGAGAATCAAGGAGACGGAGTAAGCAATTTATGCTTAGTAAGTTTTGAGCAAGGGATTCCAGCACAACAAAAGTATAGCATTCATGTAGCTAAACGGATAATTTCATATGCACAATTTTTCAATATCATACTTACTTCACATTACCAACCCTTTTATTCATACACAAAGATCAACTTAGCCAAAGGCCGGTAGCTCATTTATCAACTGAGCGAATACTTATTTGTAAGGGCTCAACTAATTCAAAGCACATACGAAACATACCTCAATGTTGGGATGTTTCAAGCGTATTAACTGAAATTTTTACAGCAAGATCATTCATTCCCAAATCACGTACCTTCGGAATTTAACCGGATATAGCTACTCGTTCAAATGCCTTCGGGACATAGCCCGGTTATAGTAACTCGCACAAATGCCTTCAGGACTTAACCCGGATTTAGTAACTCGCACAAATGCCTTCGGGACTTAACCCGGATTTAGTAACTCGCACAAATGCCTTCGGATCTTAGTCCGGATTTAGTAACTCGTACAAATGCCTTCGGGCTTAGCCCGGAATTAGTATCTCGCACAAATGCCTTCGGATCTTAGTCCGGATATGGTCACTTAGCACAAAGCCTTCGGGACTTAGCCCGGACATCATTCAAATAACCATGCACATTTAACAATAAATCATGGCACATTCGTATTTCGTTTTCGTTAGCAAAACTCAAACACAAGACACTTATCATTCTTGCAATTTCGGCTCAATAACCACACACAAAGAGCATGATTTTGATTTGCTTAAAACATGATCTAATCAAATCATAATTTAAGCTCTTTTACTCAAGAACTTACCTCGGATGTTGTCGAACGATTCCGATAGCTATTCGACCACTTTTTCCTTCCCTTTATCGGATTTAGTTCCCCTTTGCTCTTGAACTTAATTAAACAAATAAATTGATTTAATCATTTGAGCATCGAAAAGAGGAACACAAGGCACTTAGCCCATATTTATACATTAGACATTAAAGTCACATATGTACGGAATCATGAATCAAACTCAACATTTTAGCTAATTTTCCCCCTTGGCCGAATTTTCTAAGCCAAGACAAAAGCATCAATATGCTTGCCTCTAACCGAATACATGCAACACCAATCTCCTTCCTATGGCCGAATATGCATGTCTATGTTGGGGCCGATTGCAACACTTAATACATTCTACAAGTATGGTCACTTGTATTGACTAAACACCATTTTGTTTCAAGTTCAAAACTTGGCTAATACACACATATATACACTAGTAAAGCATCCTCTCCCTTTCCATCAATTTAACACATGCATTACTCATTAATATACAAAAATTATATTCGGCCTTAGCACACAACTTGCTAGCCGATTCTTCTCCATCTAGCAACTAATGCACATATGTGCTCACTCAAAAATGCTAAAAAGAAGATTCAAGAATCATCAATCCACCATCACATGCATCATTAACAAGCTTCATATTTAGCATGCAATGGCATTAACACAAAATCCACCTAGGCCGAATATCATCCCCATGACATAGCAAAGATTTGAACCATGGGCTAATTAGAACTCAAGCTAGCAACTAAAAACATGCATGAATCTCATGGCACAACCTCAAACATACCTTGATCTAGATACAAGTATGGCCAAACCTCCTCCTAATCCTCTTCCAAACCAAACATGAAGCAAGAACTCCTTCCTCCTTCCTTAGAATTTTCAGCCAAAAGAAGATGAAAAAGGATGAACAAAATTTTTCTTTTCTTTTCTTTAACTCACGGCAATGGGGGGGCATGGATGAGACCATTCTTTTTTTTTTCATCACTCCTCCCTTTCATTATTTAATTACCATGCTCATTATTTTATTGTTTCCACCCATGATGCACCAACACAACATGTCTATGACATGTCTTGCCCATCACACTTGGTCTACCATACTTGTCATGGCCGGCCACTACTAATAGAGGGGGGGAAATTGACATGCAAGTCCCCCCTTTTTCAACATGCACTAATAGGTCCTTATGCTTTGACCTATCACATTTCAAAATTTTCTCACATAAGTCCTATTTACTAAAACTCACATGCAATCGACTAAATCAAAGCTTGAAATTTTCACACATTCATAATTACATATTCTAGACAATAAATATCACATTTGAACATTTCGGTGACTCGGTTTAGCGGTCCCGAAACCACTTCCCGACTAGGGTCAATTTTGGGCTGTCACAGCCCCCTCATCTAGTTAGGCTAGAAGAGTACTTTCTATTAAATAAATATTATTTGTGTTATACTTATTCAACCAAGATTCTCCTATTTCTTGATATAAATAGATGACACTAATAGAGCTATTAACAATATAGAAGTTTCAAATATTGTTATTCTATCAAAAAGTATTGGCTATTTATTTTATTAGAATAAATTCTATTTCTAAGAATAATAAATTCTTCAAGTTTCTTTTGAGAGAACTTGTTAAACTAAGATTTATTTGATAAAAGATTTTGATATAACAAATTAAAAAGGGTTTTTGAATATAAGCTAAATTTGACACAATAATTTTTAAATTTGAATTCTAAGAAATAAAATTTTTAATACTTACAATAAACTCTTAGAAAATTTCGAAACAATTTTAAAATGAAGTGAAAATGTTGTTAACCAAGTCAAAATGATCTCAATTAAGTTAAAATCATTTTAACACATCAAAAATGATTTTTCAAACAAGTCTGAACTGTTCCAGGCCAAAAAGTTTCGATACCATTTGGCCAAGTACCAATAATTTTTGAAAATAATCGATACCCTTAGTAAAATCAAGACCAAAAAGGCATTTTATCAAAACCCTAAAAATTATTGATACCATGATTTCAGTATCGATACTTTTTTTAAAATAATCGATACCTTTGTTAAAAATGATACCAAACTTGTATTATATTTCTCATAAACCCTAAAAGGTATCGATCTGGTATCAATACCTAAGGAAGTATCGATAAAATATTTTTTTAAGTATCGATTTTTTTCATTCTAACTGTTACTGAATAAGCATTTATGACAAAAAATATCGATACCCTTTTTGAAGGTATCGATACTCGAAGTTGCAGGTGAAATAAATGCTCTGGTTTTAGATCCCCAATGGCCATATTAACTTCTCCAACATCCTCAACAGCTAAAAATCTATTAGGGGGTATAAATACCATCTTTTGAAGTCCTACAACATCTGAGAAAAGCACTTCAAGCAAAAATCATCAATCAAACAATCTTAGAGTTTAAATTTTCATATTCTTTTTACATACACTTGTAAGATTTATCTCCTTATTTTGCTCAAGTGTATTTCATTACGTTTGTGCTTCAATTTGCAAACAAATTTATCTTGTAAGGATTGTTTCTTTGTTTGCTCATTTGTATCTCTTTGAGAGATTTTGAAACTTAAGATTTGGGGTAGAAATCTTAAGGAGTTGTAAGGTTAAACCTTGTCCTCAAAGGTTGAACAAATTAGTGAATTTGGGATAAATCCTTAGTGGTGAAAAGCTAAGGTAGTGGAGTGGGCAATTGGGGTTGAACCACTGTAAATTCTTTGTGTTCTTTTTTTCATTCTTGTCTTTTTTTTCACCAAAAAAATTTAAAGGCCAATGCACCCCCTCCTGTAATTTTAGGTTTGCTTCATCAAGCTTTCAGAACTATTTCCCAATTGAAAGTAATAAATTACTTTTCGTTGTGTTTGGTTCTTGTTGTTTGTGCCCATATTCGAAGCAATTCACGGTATAAGGATAGTAGAGAAGGTTGTTCAATTGAAAGTCAGGAACATTCTGAATTTGTCTCGCACAAAACACAGGTAGTTTTCGATATAATGTTTCTTCCTATAAATATCACAAATCAACTCAGTTTTGAAGAATTGTAAATTTCCATTGTAACAGTAAACCGTTTTCATAATCGAATTTTTCTAACACATTAGCCATATTGATATGAGCAGCCCGATCCAACTCAAAGTCCATGATAGAGATGCGCTTAGTTTCCCTCAAGGCCCAATCACAAGATCCAAATCTAAGAAGTTGAAGTCAAAACTCAACTTATTCGTTCAAGACTTTATCATGAAGAAATTTCGAGAAAAAAGGTTGAAGATCTAAGACAATGGACTTTGGAGTTCAATACAGAGCAAGGATGAATTAGAAGGGACCAATTTTTTTTGTGGACTAAAGATCTCAATCCATGATGACAAGCCTGTCACGTCTTAAAAATCGAGTTAGTAGAAATTGGGGTTAGTGAACCAAGAGTGTCACACCCTGATTTTTAAAAGTTATCTTTGCGCATTAGAAAATAATAATAATTTACTCTAGTGGTTAAGTAGCGGTAGAGTTCTCCTTGAAGATTTGAGCTTGAGTCCTTTCCTTCACATCATTTTCTATTTTGAGCAATTTTGCTTCAAACTCCTAGTTTGTGTTATGCCTTGTTTAAAATAAATGTTGTTAGCATTTAATAAAACATTTGAAGTGGTTTAGTGGTTAAGCACCTTAACTAACTCCTAAATGACCCAAGTACAACTCTCCATAACATCAAATTTTTTAAATTTCATGCAAAAAGTTGGTCAACTTTCCCATGCAAAACCGTCCAACTGCATGTAACTCCTATTTTTAATTTGTTTAGTAACTCCATATTTTACATTTTGAATAGGTGAAACTCCTAAAGTTATTGTGATTAGCTCTTTGTAACACTCTTGTCCCCCTCATGAATGCTTTGTTGCGAGGTTTCACCTTGTGACCTTCCACTTCTCCTTCCCTCATTCTTTCATTTGTTTTATTTTCATACATTTTTCTCTCATTGCTCCTTTCTTTCCTCCACCTTGTGCCTCACAAAAAGGTTGCTCCTCCTTGATTTTTTTTCTTCTATTTTTGCTCCTTAATACTACTACAAACCAAAACACCACCCAACAACCACCATATCACCACCATACAACCATTATATCACCACCACTCAACCACTTTATCACCACTACACCACCACTACATCACAATCATGCCACCACTCTTGTATCACCACCTAAAACCGATTTCTTTGTTTGTTTTTTCTTATCTTTTATTCCTATCTCTTTTGATCATCACTTAAGGATCTCATTTCTTTTCTATTGCTTAAATTTTAAGTTCTTCTTAGAGGCGTATTTTAAAGGCAATTGGTAAACATGCCTATTTACATTCTAAATTAAGTTTTTGAATTGTGTTTCTAATGATTCAATTGTATCTCAAATGGTTTAGATTATTAAAATTGATTTTAATTTTATATAAGCATATTTGTAAATGATTTGTGGAAATTGTGAATTGTGTGTTTAGTATGATTGATTTGGATTGTATTGAATAATAATTGGAACATGTATTACTGTATATTAGAGCACTTGATGATGGTTTAATGATTGGTTTTAGATCCATGGACAAAGACACTTATTGTGCTTATCTATGTTGGCACTAAAATTGCTAAGTGGCATGATTTAAATTGAATTTTTATATAATGAATTAAGTGCTTAAATATTAGTTTTTATGCCTTGTATGATTGGTTATATTGGCAACATTGCATGGTTGATCCATTGGATATAGATGACATGCCATAGGATTAGTGAGTACTCACCACTCAATTATTGGCGATTTCAAGGCGATATAAGGGAGTGTGTCGCTACACCCCACTCAACTGGAGTATTGTATTTGATATTTTGGAGATCAAAGATCCATTTATCCAATGCATGATCACATGTTTATATTTTTCCATGGATGTCATTTCCCAATATAAGTGTTTGTTTGTTAATTAAATTATGTTTCTATATGCCATAAAAATGTGAATTTTACTCGTGGAACAACATATGAAATTATGATGTTATGATGTTGCATTGTTGCTGGAAATTCCAGTCAATTAAATGCTATAATTGAACATGAAAATAAAATTGAAACTATGATTCATATACTCGAAATTTGATACATGATTTGCCTTGGTTTAAGAATGTTTTTGGTGTAATTTACTTATTGAATTTATGGCCACTCACTCAGCTTTTTTAGCTCACACCCTCACAGCTTTGTGCAAAGTTTTTTTTTGGGCTTTGGGAAGTTGAGGAGCAAGGGCAAGGCTGGTCCAAGTTTAGGGATATTTGGTAGTATAGACTAAGGACTCTTCTTTAGAAACATTAGAGGGCATTGTGGCACTCAATTGGGACCAAACATACTATTGACAACAACTTCTGTCTCACTTCCGCAAACATTTCATTTTCACAAGATAGGTATACTTACCTTAAATAAAACATAAATGAAAGCATACACAAAGATGGAGTAAGAAGGAACTCACCAGAAAAGTGTAGCTAGGTTATACAACAGGACCTTTTCTCTTATCTCGAGAGCTCGAGAGTATCTTAAGTTGTAATATAGAAAGTTAACTTTTTTAGATCATTTTAACAGAAAGCTATGCAAGTTACAAGAACATTAACAAGAAACCCATAATTTGGAAGTTTCCTTCATTACACTTTAATCTAACCTTAAAACATGAAACCCTAAAGCCTCATAAGCAACCATGAAATAACCCGAGTTTCATCAAATTTTACCATATGCTAACGATGATGGAGTTGGCTGAGTACAACTAACCCAAGTCGTCTAACAAGCCTTAAGTCTAGGGTTTTTGAGAAAAAATACAAAGAAAATTTTGGGAAGAAAATATGGTGGCCAAAGAAAACATAAACTTGCCTAGGAAGTCAAGGCTGGCTTTATACAGAAATACACGGAAGGTAAACCTAAAGGGCACATTAAATTACCCCACTACCGTTCCTTCGGTGCCCGTGACTAAGAACTTTCTCTCTCTTTTTAAATGCGTGTCATGACATCTACACTAACTTGCCCCATTTTGACTAGTTCTCATCAAGTTGCCTAAATCGTTCAATCAAAATAATAATATAATAATATAACAGACAATTTCTCCAAACTAAGGATTTAGCACTATGGCTTAACTCTAAGAACTTAACTTTAAAGATTCAACATATTCGCCTAATCGCTGGGGTGATATATACTCTACAAGAGAGTTTACCAAACCACCAAGCTCACCTAATGCAGACCTCTCTCAAAGGCGCATCCATGGATTTCATATACTTAGCCAGATTTAATACCTTAATCACTCATAACTTACTCTACACACTTTACTTCTATAAATAACGCTCAACCACTAGGGCTTCGCTGAACAGAATGTTACGACAGCCTTAGAAACCAAATGAATCCACAATCTCCTTCAAATGACTTTAATTTTCCCTCCAAAAAAGAAAACTTGGCGAGAAAAAGCTTGAAGATGATCCTCACAATCTAAAAATATTGTTAAAACTTTTCTAAAAGAAAACTCAAGAGAAATTCTTAAAAAGAAAACTCAAAGAGAATTTATTAGCTCAAAATGAATAATGAATAAATTGAAGAATTATGTACAATAAAGAGTCCTTTATATAGGCTAGCTAAGTACACCTAAATAAAACCATCAAGTATACTAAAACTTTAGGTTAATCTAACAAGTGGTTTTAAACTAAACTTTCTTTGACACAAAACTCCTAAATAATTTTGTAATACTTAAAAATTATCCAAAATTTGGAATAAGTAAATAATAAAATAATAAAACTTAATAAATAGAATTTTTGGCTCACATGTAATAAAAAATAAGCCTAAAAACGTAAGCTAATATGATTCCAACTCGAAATAAAAGCCCAAAACTCGTAATTTCCATAATAATCTCGTTTAGAAATTCTTCTCATGTAGTCTTCACTAAAACAATCATAAATTGAGTTCCTAAACTCAAAATCAAGTGATTCAAAGTGCATTGTGAATATAAGAGGTATATCTTGAATCGACATGAAGACATGTTGACCTAGAAATGCCTAGACCCCTTCTAAAAAAGCATGCAAGTAAACTGATTATAACATGGTTAGGCATGTAGACTTGATTAGGGTTCTAGAAGTGTAACGCCTAAGCTTGCTAACATGTTTCACATGGGCTTTGTAAACCTCCAAACTCGGCCTAGACGTTATGGCCAAATTTTGAAAGCCATATTAATTTCATTGAAAAACTTTTTCTTATTACAAACAATTATGTTTAAATCATTTTTACGAAAAGCTAGAATTGATTTCTAAATAATTTAATTATTGTTGTAAAACATTGAGTAAAACATGTTTATTTTTGAAAAATTCACTAATTAAATCGAATTATCATCTTAAAGCATTTAAATCGAAAATTTGCAACATAAATTTTGAATGTTACTTATAAATGGTCTAAATGTAAATCATTTGCAGTAGACTTTTAAAAATACTTAGAAAACTTTAAGTTTAAAATTTATTTAAGATTAGATAAAACCATTTAAGTTATAAAAACTATAATTAAAAAATTTATAAGTTCATCGATTATGCATGCAAAGCAATTATTATATCAAATGCATAAATAACCCAAAAATAGTCCAATGTCCAATGTCCAAAAAGAAAAAAACAAACCCAAAAAATTTATAATGTATGTTATTAAAAATTGTATCTGAAAGACTCCTCCATATGCTGCATCCAAGTCCTACGCACGTGTTTATTTGAAAAGTTTATGAAAACTAAGGGGTGATCTAATAAGCCTAGTGTGAGTTTTATAACAAGCTAAATATCAATTATCACATAAAACATTTCAATATTATTATCACAAACATATTATTCAAATATACAAACTTTTATGCACATGATAACGTCAATTTAAATTTTAGTAAAACAATTATGAATATTTTTCAAAACATTCTACCCATCTCCATTAGACACCAAAAGGAGTTCCCCAAAAATCATCCATCCAAAACACACTAATTAAGTCATCTCGGTTTCCCGGTAATGATGGCTTATTAAAATGCAGTTAAATTGCCAGATCAGATATATGTAGCCAAGCCACTAAAAATGCAGACAAGTTGTCGAAACATATTTGTGGATAAACCACCAATATTTGCATATTATTAAACTACTTGTCTTCCTCCTTACAATTTGTTCGAACCCATGTAAAGCATCATGGGATACAATCTCATTTTAAGACAATAGGCATGTTAATCATGCTTTCATGTACACATCAATATCAATAGTCATGGTAATACATGATTTCAAAATGAACATATAGCCATGATATTACACAACATGAGATTAGAAAAATATCGCATAATAACAATACATATAATATCATGTCAACAAGATTTAAGTAAGAATAACTTACCTCAAATCCACATGTTATTTTATTTAGTCTTATGTTTGTAAAGATAATTATTTAATCATAATCAAAACATCACATATTCAAATTGTATAAAACACACACCTTTAGTATCCAAATTATATATCCTAATAGAACTCGTTCACTTCCGATCCAAAAGAATAGGAACTTTAATTTGCACCTAAAGAAACTGAATATGTGGTTAGTGTTGATTCAACTAGATCTAGAGAAGGAGTTTGTGGTTTATAATGATGCCTCTCACGTGGGACTTAGATGTGTGCCAATGTAGGGAGGGAAGTTGGTAGCTTTTGCTTCTAGGCAACTAAAGGTTCATGAGCGTAACTACCCAACCCATGACTTGGAATTAGCAGCAGTGGTGTTCGCATTCAAGATTTGGCGACACTACTTGTATGGAAAAAGGTGTACCATTTTTATAGACCATAAAAGTTTCAAGTATCTGCTCATGCAGAAAGAGCTGAATCTACGACAAGAAGATGGATAAAGCTACTAAAGGACTATGACTTTATGATAGAGTATCACCCTGGCAAAATAAATGTGGTAGTCGATTCTTTAAATAGGAAATATATGAATGAGTTGCGAGCTTTATTCGCGTAGCTGAGTCTGACAAGTGATGGAGGACTACTCGTAGAACTGCAACTGAGGCCGACATTGATGCAATAAAATAAGACAAAGCAAACTTCAGATGATGAATTGATGAAAAGGGTTCGCCAAATTGAATAAGGAGCGCAAGGTAACTTCATGCTAAATGATGAAGGAATACTCTGATTTCGTGGAAGACTTTGCGTACCCAATGATGAAGAGCTTCAATAGGTGATCCTCAGTGAAGCCCACAATAGCCTTTATGCGATGCACCTAGGCAGTAACAAGATGTATTGTGACATCCGTGAACTTTATTAATAGCTTGGTTTGAAGTGACCTATAACAGAGTTTTTGGCAAAGTGCTTGTAACACTAGGGTTTGTGCAAGTGTACATAATCGTTATCAAGTAATAAGTAAGTATCAAGTTATCATCTCCACAGGGATTGTATTTGTGCTAAGTCACTTAATTTGTAAAATTATATTAACAATTTGGTAAATAAAAAACACAATATAGTTAAGAAGTGATGATTAAAATATATTAAACTAAATGCAATGATCCCTAATACAAATTATCCTAAGTATGCAAACTATATGAATGAAATAGATTTTAGTAAAATTAAACACAATTTGTAGTAATTATAGCAAAAATAAACTAGGATAAGTACTTTAATTAAACTCAATTTATTATCAACATGCTTAATAACATTCGGTAAAACATTCTATGGAAACTCAATCTTTCATGAGTTTGGAAGCAACATTAGGTCCTTTCGGAATCCTTTACTTAGTAATTATGCATTTTATTGATCCTTATTTACTAAGGATTTCTTAGCATTCGTGTGAAGTAACAAGGACGTGTTAGGTTTGAAACAATTTAATCACACAAATCTAAAAACTACGCAGATAATAGAGCTTGGTTAGAGTTGTTATGCAACCTACAATTTAATCGTGTTAGGTGCATTTCAATCACGTATGAATGAAATACAAACTTGATTTTAATTGAAAACATGATCGATTGAGGCACAAACATTATAAGCATGAATCAATTAAATATTATTTAATAAAAAAAAACATCCTAGCTTAAATAAATTTAAGCTATCATTGTTGTAAACAAGAACAAAGAACACATAGCAAACATCTTTAAATTAAATTTAAAAAAAAGAAAGATTAAACCCAATTTAGAGTGGCTGTCACCCAAGACTTTGACTGACAAGGCTCCTTCACTTCTTTGCGTTGCTCCTTTGCTGATGGCTCTCCAAGGTGGCCGACCATGGGTTCTTTAAGATGCTTAATTGCTAAAATCCTTATTCAAGGATGATGAAGGGGAAATATAGCTAAAAGAGTTGAGATAATGATGAATGAGTGAGAGATGATGGGATGAGGGATTATTAAAAAAGTGAGAAATGAGCTCTTATTTATAGGTGAGGCAAGGGAGCTAGTTTGCTAAAAATAAGAGTGTCCATCCTTTGAAACTTCCTCCAAGAGTGGCCGATCATGAATTGAGGAAAGCTGGATAATTTTTTCTTGAGTTTTAGTCAATTTGAGTGCCACAACAACTTAGGACTAAGACTCGATCATCAGCAAATCTTCGGGAAAATCTCTGATTTCTTTAACTCTTCAAGGACTTTGTATAATTAAACCAAAAAATTGTTTATGACATCCATGTGCAGCCGAAAATTGGGTTGACTTGGTACCCAATTTGGATGGTTTTGCAATTAGAAGAAAACTCTCAGACCTGTCCAAAAATAGTAGATAGCTTAGAGGACCAAATAATATAATTTAACCACTTTAATTAATCAATTTGCTTAATTAATTAAAATTCAATTTATTATTGAAATATTAAAAATAAATTATTAAATATAACTTTATATTTTATTATTTAATTTAATCATGCATGGCCCGCTTTATAGCTTAAAAATATATTATACTCAAATTAATATAAAATAAGCCATTTTATGCATGAAAACTATATAATAAATTATAAAATAACATTTTAATAATTTCTATGTCCTACTTTCATATTTTCACATATTTCATTAATTTATTAAACAATTACTTGGTTTTAACAACAAATTTAATTAGAAAGGTAATGGATTATATAGGAAAATCCTATATATTTTTCAGTTTACACACCCCCAAACTTAAATCGTTGCTCGTCCCGAGTAATGTTCATGCACAGCACAAGGTCTTGCTAAGGGAAATTTTGCTAAGAGTGTAAGTAGCATCAATCTTCGTCTCATAATCATGTATCAATAAATTCATGCTCATAGATCTTCTTTATTAACAAGTGACTCATATATAAACATTTTGAATGAAAACTGAACACTAGGTAGGGTTGTAAAGAAAGAGAGGAGAGTCATTAAGACTACTTAAATACCAAGTATTTCCTAATAACCCAATCCTAGACATGTTCATTCTCATTGCCACATCACTTAGTCTTTTTCTCTCTAAAGAAGTATTTATTCATGCTTGCTATGTTTTATTTTGCAAAAATTAAATCCTAATTACTAAAGAAATAAATTCCTAAAGACCTAAAAAGAATTAAATAAATAACAAGACAAGAAGCCCCCATTTTATTTTACTGACTCTTTGTCTTCTTCAGCTCTATTTTCACTTGCATCATCAGTCTCTTTCGTCCATGTCTCAAAGATAGCATCTGGGAACTCAGGAACAAAAGTATTAGAGATATTCTTAAAAGTATTTCGAATTGAATCATCTCTAATTTTTGCATATTTCCAGTAAGTTTGTTGTTGATTGTGCATGAACTTGCACATATCCATCAAAATTGAAAACTTTGATTTCCTTGAAGTACTTGCAGAAGTCGACATGGGAGTTGTATATTCAAGTTCTACACTTAGCTTGACTGGTTCTTTTTCTGGCTCAACCCTAGGTTCAGGGTTTTCAGCTCCTTCAGCTGGTTGAGGACTATTTGGTTCCTTATCAGATGCTTCTTCTTTAGTGTCTGTAACTGAATCAACTTCAGTTTCTATTTTATTTGTTGACTCTTCGGTTTCTGGCTCAGTTGGTTCCTTTTGCTCACCTTGGTTCAACTCATGCACTCTTTCTACCAACCTTCCAAGATCGTGACTCGTAATACACCCTTGAACATACTGCCCCTTTAGATTTGCTTGCATTTTAACACGGGCCTTTAAAAAAAGTGAAGTGATTAATGATGGGAAATAAGCACTTCCTGCCTTCTTTTTAGCACAATCATGAATCTCCTTGAGGATAATTTTCCCAACATTAATGGATTTTTCTGTCAAGATTGCATATAATAAGAGCATCCGTTCCATCAAGATGGTGGAACTGTGTAATATAGGCATAAAACTGCAGCGAACAAAATAAAACCATACCTTTGCTACTGGTTTCAAGTATTCTTTTCGACAAATATGGCTCCCATACTTTCTTACAATCCATTGGGATCCCGGATTTTTCACAACATCAAGCACTTGTTGAAGAAAATCCCAATTGATATTGTTTATCATAGGGTAGTACTCATATTCTTCAACATCAGGTAAATTAAACAAATCATTGATGGACTTAGAAGTAAGAAGTACATTTTTCTTTCGAACGATGACTTCAGTAGCATCTTGTGTAGTCAAACTAGCTTAGAATTCTTGAACTAGTTCATCATCGGGAAGTGACCAAGCATCACAGAATCATTCCCACTTGAGAGCATTAATTATTTTTATAATTGGCACAGGAACAACCATCACATCATTGTGCTTCTGGTTAAAACCTTTTTCTGGCATCATAGGTTGATGCTTGAAAATTGAATCAAATCGCCTTTTCACTTCTTCATCAACCTCAATCGGGTTTTCAGGAGTAGTTTTTGATGATCTAGTTCTTTTGCGAGACATGGTACGTTCTAAAAAATTCAGCAGAGTTTCTGCATAAGAGAGAAGAGAAATCGGCAAAGTTGGTATAACTTGCTACTGCAAAAATCTTGCGACAGCAAGGATGGTGCAGCGGTGATCTCTTTGCTGCAGCAATACAAAATTTCAGCAAAAAGAAAGAAAAGGACTAGGGTTTCTTTCAGGATTTGAGGTTGACGACACAAGGAAGTGATTGAGGGATTTTTAGGGTGGATGCAAATTGCTTTGAGGGATATGAAATTTAGTAGAATGAAGAGGGGTTTATATAGGGAAAAATTAAGGCAACATGTAGCAAAAATTTAGCTTCATTAAAGTTACTTGGGCGGCAAATAATGGGTGTGACGGCAAGGCCTAATTGTTTTCCTCCTTTTTGCTGTCTTGGGCCTCAAACTCAGACTGTATCTTAAAAAAAAACTGATTAGTACTTGGGCCAAATTTGACCCCTTTTATTAACATAAAAATTTAAAATTTAAACTAAACAAATGAAACATAAAAATTTTAATTAGAAAATTTCGTCTTAACAAATTACATTAAATTAATTCCCAGGAAAGGTTGGAGGGGTCACAGCGGTCTCGCTTAAGTTCCCATCTCCTTAGACAAAATTAATGAAATGTAATAAATTAAGAAAATAAGTTCTAATTATTTATTTATTTACACAACGAGTTCATGAAATATTAAGAGTTTGTTAAGATGAGCGAGGATTCAATTCGCTCATCTTCACCATCCCGGTAGTGTTTGAGACGTTGACCATTAACTTTAAACGTACCTCCATAATTGTTGTATAATTCAATAGCTCCGTAAGGATAAACTCAGTAGATGGTATAGGGTCCTTTCCATTGGGATTTTTGCTTCCCAGAAAATAATTTCAGCCTTGAATTAAACAACAAAACCTTCTAACCTTCTTTAAACTGGCGAAGTCATATATGACTATCATGCCATCTCTTTGATCTTTCTTTACACATTTTAGCATTCTCATAGGAACACAACCTCTGCTCTTCCAACTCATCCAGTTGTAACATCCTTCTCTCACCAGCTTGTTTAAGATCAAAATTTAACTGCTTCAAAGCCCAGTGAGCTTTATTCTCCAATTCTAATGGTAAATGACATGCCTTTCCAAAGACTAACTAATAAGGAATCATTCCTAACAGAGTCTTAAATGATGTTTGATAGGCCCATAATGCATCATTGAGTCTTCGAGACCAATCTTTTCTGCTAGGGCGTACTATCTTTTCAGGGATACCTTTGATTTCGCCATTCACTCTTTCAATTTGTCCATTAGACTAGGGGTGATAGGCAGTAGCAATCTTGTGCTTCACATCATACTTATCAAGCAACCACTTAAGCCATTTGTTCACAAATTGTGAACCTTCATCACTAATAATACATTTTGGTGTCTCAAATCGTGTAAACACAGGCTTATGTAGGAATCGTATGACTACCTTAGGATCTAACATTTGATCTGGAAAATGGTCTTTCCGAGTGGCTTTGTTCAACTTTCTGTAATCAATACAGATTCTCCAACCGGTAACAGCTCTCGTTAGAATTAACTCGTTACCTTCATTTTCAACAATCGTGATTCCACCTTTCTCCGGTGCATATTGCACCAGACTTACCCACGAGCTATCTGAAATATGATAGATGATTCTCGCATCTAACCATTTCATCACAACTTCTTTCATAATATGATTGAGCCTCCTTTGCCTATCAATCTGAGCACTTTCACCTTCTTCTAAAATGCTATGCTGGCTTAAAACGATGAGATGTCAAATAGCAAATGGAGGAGCATATGTTTCTTAAGTTATTGTCATGGAAGAATATCCTAAGGTTTGGGTGTAAACAAAAGATAAGCCTAATGTTTATTGGTCCTATAACATATCAACTCAAGTTTCTCCGCAAACTTGATAAGATCAGTGACGTGTTCCATGTGTCTATGCTAAGGAAGTGTTATAAAGAACCATCCCATGTGGTCAGCAAATGAAGTGGAATTGTGACCTGATTTGACTTGTGAGGAATAACCAGTAAAGATTATAGCTTCTGAAGTGAAAGTATTGCGAAGCAAGAGGATTCCCTTAGTCAAAGTGTTGTGGCAAAACCACAATACCAACAAAGCTACTTGAGAAATATAGGAATCAATGAAACAATAATACCACAACTGTTTGTAGCTAAACATTTCAAGGATGAAATGTTTTAAATGGGGGAGAATTGTAACTTCCTGAGATCGGGCCTAGAAGTTTTAACCTCAGAAGTGAGGATTTGCAAATGCTTTGGCAAACTGGGGGTTCGCCAAGATTTAGGCAAGATAGGGGTTCGCCAAAAGAGCATCAACAAGAAGCTCACTAGTAGTAGTATGCGCCAAAAGATTTGGTAAGGGGTTTGCCAAATTTTTTGCAAGTGTGTTAGCTAGTATATTTGGCGAGCTATAGTTCACCAGGTAAGTTGTGAACTAGGGGTTCTCTAGTTGAGTTGTGAACTAAGGGCTCGCCAGCCTGTTTGGAAAAGTGGGGTTCTAGTTAAAGATTGTGTCAAACTCTAATTAGGAAATAAAGATATGTGTATCTAGGAATACTTTACGTGTAAGTAACACTTTTCCTAAGTCAAGTAAGGTATCCTAAGATTTCAAGGGCACTTAGGTCTATAAATACGACCCTTAATTCATGAGAATTCTCTCATTAAATATTCTGCCCTTAAGTCTCTATTTGGAATCAAGTTCATAGCACCCAAGGTAAGTCTTTGTCTCGTTAGGTGATTGTCTAAAAACCTAGGTCCACTTGCATGTGTGAATACTATAAGAATGGTTTGTTTAAGTAATATGTGTATTTTTTTATACTGTGAACCAACCAGACCATCCACCAGAAAGGATAAAGACAAAACCAAGCTTGTTTAGTTTCTCAATTTTTCGGTGAGCGATTTGGGATTTTTCATAAGTATGCTCGCTATTATGTTTCCAAAGTGTGAGTGGTTAAAAAATTTCTTTAAGTATGCTATCTGCTATGATTTTTAAGAATTTTTTTTTCAAATGCAAGTTTTTAGCAAAATTCTATTATTAACTTTGATACTATATTTTCAAAGTTAAGTTTTCAAGTTTCATTTTAAAGAGATGTTTTATGCAAGCTTCTAAGCATTTTTAAACATTTTTAAAAATTTTTAAAGTACAGCTTTATAAATTGTGTTTTCACGCACTTTGGTGCGAGCTTTATGTTTTCAAGTAAGCTCCCTATGTAGGCTTTTTGAGATAAGTAAGCTCCCTATATGAGCTCTCTATGATATTTTTTGTGTGTGCTTCTTTGGGAGCCATGTTTGATATATTGGTATACCAAAGGATTGCGAGTAATCACCTCTCTTTTTCTGTTATTTTGATCATTGAGGACCTAGGACATGTGGAGGTATAAGGGGATGTCGAGCTATGCTCCATTCGCTAGGACATGTTGGTGTATAGGAGTGTATTGCCTCACGCTGCACTTATAGGACATGTTATAAGGACTCTCTGAGTCATTCTGAGGAGATCTGCATATCCAATGAGACAAAATTCTGATAAGTGTGTTAAGTACGATAACATATTTTATGTACCTCAGCCATTCTGATAAGATAAGTACGTAAGCATGTTTTCATGTTGTATAAGTTCTGTTTTCAAGAAATCACAAGCTAATTTTTAAGTATGTTTTTAGTAACACATGAAAAACTATTTTACAAACTTATGTTTTTGATAGGATCTGCAAACTAGGTCCCGCAACCTCACCTGCAAACCCAGCACGTAAAACATTTTAAGACTAAGTTTTCTTTCTATTTTTAAAGCTCATTTTTAAAGCATACCTTGTCGATTCCTGATTATTCACTGAGTTCTCTATGAACTCACCCACTCCTCTCTTACTTCACATGTAAGTAGGTCATGGATAGCAGTGGCAAGGTAGATTACTTGGTGAGGCTCACTCCTGACTAGATATTGGCAAACCTGGGAACATAGGTGATGGAGTTTATCTTATGAGGGCTTTAGACATATTATATTTTGATTTTGTTCCTTTGAAGTTTTAGTTATTTCTTTTTGCGAACCATGACTTAGAATATTTGATTATCTTTTGAATAAAATCGATGTTTTTCATGCATGAGTATTACGTTGAGTTGCTATTAAAATATGTGAGTTAGAATTATTACTAAATATTGTTTTCTACGATCCCTGTATGTTTGTGTTTATGAAAATGACATGTGTACCTTGGATTTAATGAACCTATGCATGCATATGAACCCTATTAAAGTATGAAAACCCATGCTTGTATGATACCTCTTGTTGCGAAGTCTATTTGTTTGTGAAACTATACTATTGTATGCGAACCTATGCTATTGTGTGAACTAGTACTTTGTGTGTGCGAACTCAAGTTGAACACTGCTATGTGAGCTTATGTTATTCAAAGTATGTGAAATTTTAAGTCTTTCTATTGTTTGACATGTGAACCTTTCCTTTAATGTTTGTAAGTTCGCATGTTTTTAATTCTGTGTATGAAAATAATTCTACTACAGTGTTTTTACTTAACCCATTATTTTCACAAGTGGTGTGTGGGAGGTTAGGTTGGAGTTAACGGAGAGTCACTTTAGTGGCTAATGTAGCTCACTATATTCAGGTCAAACCTACTCAGTCGAGTTTAGGGTGTTACACCTTTTCAAAATACAAAATGAGTAGATCATTTAGGGACTAATTTGTAATTTTTGCTTTTCCCTTATTAGCTTCACTTTGATCCAAGTTTGATCTAATTGTTGGTTGAATGATAGGAAAAAGTTTTGAAGATTTCTTCAAGGTTTAAGCATGGTGGACGATGGAAAGAAGGAGAAAGATTATGAATTCCACTATCTTTACCTATTTATTCTGTAATTATTAACTTAGTGTAATTAAATAAATCATGGTTTAATTAATTTTACTAGCCTTTAATCACACTCAAGAAACCTGTCTTTCAATTTGCACTCACTGAAGTGTCGTCTATTACACTGCTAGCATTCAAGCTAGTTTCCCCTGACACTACCCACACTCGTTACATACGTAGCCCGAGGTTTCGAACTCGAATGATGCTTACCATGATCCTTTCCAAAATAACCTATCGGAGCTAAAGCACGACTATGATACTCTTTTGACTTCTTCAAAGGTGATGAATATGACTTTGCTAAATGTCATTTTCTCGAATCACGGGCTTCAAAATCAACTTTTCTCTTTTTTTTTACTAAGCTCCTCAACCTTGTGTGCTCTATCAACTAACACCATAAATTCTTTTAGTTCAAGAATACCGACAAGTAGCTTTATATCTTTATTTAGTCTATCTTCAAATTGAGTGTACATTGTGGCTTCTGTTGGTATGCATTCTTGAGCATATTTACTAAGTTGTACAAATTTCCTCTCGTACTTAGATACAGACATCCGACCCTGTTTTAACTCAAAAAAATTCTTTACGTTTCTTATTAAGAAACCTCTGACTCACGTATTTCTTTCAAAACTCTATCTGGAAAACTCCCAATCAATCCGATCTCTAAGCACAACAAAAACTAAAGTGTTCCACCAGTGATTGGCCGAACCTTTGAATAAGGACACAACATATTTCACACATTCAGCCAGCGTACAAGATAATTTGTCAAAAACACTAATAGTATTCTCTAACCAAAACTCGACTCTCTCTGGATCATCTTCAATTGTACCTCTGAACTCTTCAGCTCCATATTTATGAATCTTATCAACCGGAGGCTTGCTTGCTCGTGTTGCTTCCAAACCTTGAGGAACTACAAGGACAGGTTGGGGAACAAGTGGGGGTGGAGGTCGTTGAGCCATCGGGTTCGTTCGTATGAACTTTGTAAACCATTCGTTCATCATTTGGAAGAAGGTTTCCGTAGCCTCTCCTCCTCGACCCTCAAATATGGGCCTAGTGCACTTGATGCTACCCCGTGAACGGAGGCTTGTGCATTACTCTTTACTTCATCGGAGTCAGCTCGGTCGGATGACATTTCTATAAGAAAGCATAGTTCAAAAACGGTAAGGAGTTATCACACTATCATAGGTTATATAATGGCATTATTTCTAGACTCATACACGTTACATTAAGTCTGATAATTGACTAAACCATACCTCTGATACCACTAAATGTAACACCCTTAACCCCTATTTGTCGTCAAAATAGGGTTACGGAGCATTATCGTAAAGTCGTAACTTAAAACATTCAATTCCAAAAATTTCATAAATCATAGCATAATTCTTCCAAACACATTAATATCGTCCCTTATTCGAGCCCTCGAGGCCATAAAAACACTTTAGAAATGATTCGCAGCTAAATCAGAAACATTTAGAACTTTATGGAAAAAGATAGAAAATTTCAAACTACAGGGGTCAACAGTCGTATGCTTTACACGGCTAGATACACACCCGTGTCTCAGGCCGTGTAAAATTCAAAATAAGGACACACGGCCGTGTCCCAGTCCGTGTCTAACCCGTGTAACTCACTGACTTAGGTTACACGGCCAAGCTACATGCCCGTGTGCCTAGCTGTGTGCTAGACCATGTAACTGCCTGACTTGAAACCCTTTGAAACCTATAGGCGAGAAACTACCATGTTGCATGGCCGTGTGTCACACACGACTGGGACACATGCCTGTGTGTTAGGCCGTGTGGACAAGAAATAGACCAATTTCAAGCCCTTTATTTCACCTAAATTAAGCACACACCTACATGCCACTTGCACATATAATCAAGCTTTAAAACATAATTAAAACATGCATAATAAAACAAATTCAATATGTTATTTATCCATACAACCAATATGCCAAAAGACACCTCAATCACAAATCATCAAGTCAACCTAACATAAACATAATTATCCATGAATCAACCATACACAATTACCTATTTCCAAACCAAGCCTTAGCACAATTGACTATATCAAGTCAAAATCAAACATACCAAATTGGTAATTCAAAATATACCTTCACTTGACATTTTCAGCACCAGCCATTTAAGCATCAAAATGCCAAAAGTTCACCAACCATAATATATACATGCCAAACATAACAAGTAGATTATTAATAAAATTCCACCTATACA
Source organism: Gossypium hirsutum (assembly GCF_007990345.1). Lineage (NCBI taxonomy): Eukaryota > Viridiplantae > Streptophyta > Magnoliopsida > Malvales > Malvaceae > Gossypium > Gossypium hirsutum. Next base: position 36,178,670 of record NC_053438.1, on the reverse strand, counting down.
TGCCATTATAATCATAACCAAAACCTCAAAAGCTACCTATATATCCGTGGAATAGTGTGATAGGTTTCCAATGAGCATCCAAATCTGATGAGCTTTCGATTGTCTATAAAACTTAAGAAAAAAACTACATAGGCATATAATGCTTAGTAAGTTCATAAAACATAAAACATAACTTACAATTTCATTACATAACATTAAGTTTATGCCTAATATAGTCCAACATAAGCTTGGCACAAGCCTAAGCACCAACAATAGCACATGCTAGCATACTTGAACATAATTCATATGAATTTAACATAGATAACCATTATACTTGAACATAATTCAATTGGAATTACTAGTTTCCATAACATAACATGCTTTCAATGTATCTCACCATTTCAATCTCTTTCATAAATACATGTCATGGTTCATATTGAACACTTACTATTTCCTTTCTAATTCATGCCCGTTGAACCATTTAGAATATCATCAGATACGCGGGATAGCTCATACTAAGTGTGCTAACATATACTCCTAACATTTCCTTTCCTTTACATCGTTGCTCATAGGAGCTGTGTAGTATCTCCAACAAATGTAGGACCTCAGCCATCGATAGGAAATTCAAGACTAGCACCTGAAACATGGAAGCCCTAATGACATGTCATTTGTATCCTACAAATTTCTAAGGTTCAAACGGGGCTCGATAGTCATTGTAACATCGTTGGATTTACATTAATCATTTACATAACAATCAATATTTAACATATAGCTTAAAATATAGCATTAAAACATTACACAGTTATATGAACTTACCTCAATGATAAAGGCATAGAAACGGAGTGAACTAATCTAAAGCTTTATCTTTACCCCGATCTAAATCCATACAATGTCTATCTTGATCTAAATAGATAAATTCAATCTATTTAATATTCATTTTATTCAATTTAGTCCAAAATTCATACTTTTAAAAAATTACACTTTTACCTTTATTATTTTGATTTCTTTATAATTTAGTCCTTAAGCTTGTAACTTGAAATTCATATAATTTCATCTGTAACCCAAGTTAATCAAATTCATCATGAACACATACCAATTCATACAAATTATTATTTCATAATTTCACCATGCATTTTTACTATTTTTACAACTAAATCCCTAATTAACATTTTCATCCAAAATCACTTTACAAAACTTGTATATTTATCAACAAGGACTCATAATCTTTCATTAAACTTCAAATATCAAGCTAGGACATTCATGGAAAAATCCTAGACCTTTAACAATTTTGCAAACTAGTCCCTAGGCTAGCTAGATTAAGCTACAACGACTTCAAAATCATAGAAATAATTAAAAATAGGACAAAATTACACTTACATGCAAGGATATACTATGGCCGAATGGAAGAACCCTAAAATGGCTTCTCATTCTTTTAATTTTCGGTGGAAAAAAACTTGGTGAAGATGGACATTTAGTTTTCTTTTAATTAATTTATGTTGTACTTATTTATTTACTAAATTAAACTTTATTATAAAACTTTAAAATCATTAAAATGATGTCCATATATGTCCATTAACTCATCAAATGGATTAATCACCATTTAATATTGATTTAGAAAAATTTCAAAAGATTGACATGGAAGATGTTATAAAATATTTAACACAATGTAGGGGTAGTTGGAACTACAGGCTAGACACAAAGCTTCCAACAAATTTCAATCAGGTTATCATGTTTCTTGTTTCTAAGATGTGGAGGCAATTCATTGGCACTAAGATTGCAGCTGTACTGAATTTTTCTAACGTTAACGCCTATTGAGCTATTCTATTATATGGTATTCTGCAGCGCAAACAGATCTATGTAGGGCGATGGATCTTTCGAGAAATGAAATAGTGTGTATAGAGTCAGAAAGCTAGACTCTTTTTCCCCCATCTCGTAACAACATTATGTCACCAGGTAGAGGTGCCAATGAGCGAGAACGAACAATTTATGAAACCAATAAGAAGCATCATTGGAGACACACTATATACCCATTACGTTGAGCTTTAGCAAAAACAAATTACTGAATGGAATCAAAGGAGGAAGGAAAAATAGATGTGTCGGCCTCACTTAAATGAAAAGATCAATTGAAAGGCTCTCACCGAAACAAAGAAGCAAAACTCAATGGTATGATTTGACGGATGCACGAGACGTGATCTATGCTTCAGGAATTTGAAAGAGTGAATAGGCTGTGAACCTCTAACTATCCTCTAGATATATTTGGTTCGACCTCGGTCCAACATGAGGGTGATAACTAGGGGATTGAGTCCGAAGAAGAAGGTGTAGCTTAAGAATATCTAGGGACAGAGGACGAGTATGAAGCGCCATTTTAGCATAATGTTCCACACAAAAGGGTCCCGTTATTCGAAGCTTCGATCGATAAAGACATTCAAGGGGTAGAATTTCGCACCAACAAAGCTTGGGCAAAGGAAAGGCACCCATGGAGCAAGGGTGTTCCCGTCCTCTACATGATTTTGAAGAGGATGAAGTCTTCTTTTTATTTTGATTCTTTTAAAAGAATTAACTTTCAGGAGTAGGATTAATAGTAGATTATGTTGGAACGCCGGCACCCCTACGGAGCAGTGGAAAAATAAAACATCCGGCGATCCTAACCATGGATCCATGTGTGAGGAACGAATCGGGGTGAAAAAGGATTTCAAAATTACCGAATGGTGATTCTGAGTAGACAGCGATGCCTCGACAATGAGTAATTTGATCTGCTATCGAATCTAGCTGTAATCTATTATGATCCCGGCCTCTATGTAATCCACCCTGTTAACTATAAATGGAAAGAATCCCAAAAACTATTTTTGAGAAGATTTTGCTTTGACGGCTATTAGATGCACCAAGCAAAGAAAAACGAGATTTATATCCTTTTTTAGGGTTTCTTAAAATTAAATAAATATATCAACATTTTTTAAACCAAAAATTATACTTACATTAATTATAATAATGATTTCGGTAAACTATACATTTATTTGAATTTATATACTAACCAAATTCATGTTCATTATGCGTACAACAACCTTGTACATATAATGTGTTCTATATTTGATTACCCAATTAAGTTAATTCTATAATTAATTTAATTCAAGCGATAACCAAACACAATACCAACTATGTTTTATTCCATTCATTTCAACTATAGGGTGTGACCCTGTAGGTTCTTGTAACGTTAAGAGTAATACTAGAACGATTCCAATGTTACAAACAATGAGTGGCACCTAGAAATGCATCATTGCTACCTAAGTCACAAGAAATCATGATTCGACATAACCTTTTATGACTAACCTTTCATGCAATAATCCTTAAGTCCTTTATCTCTGGATTGGACACAAGTCATGGAATAGTCACACTTGCATAGTCCATTCCATGTTCCTTGATATCTTAAGTAGACTATGATATACAAATAAGTATGACATCCCATATCAGCTTATTTGAGCATGGCCATGCATTTCTAGTCTCACTCAATCAAGTGGCCTAAGATATTACTCCCATTATGTAGAAGGGACTTATCCTATATTGATCAACCATATCCCTCTACACAGATTGTGGTATATCCAACATCAGCCTTTATAGAACAACTAGTTATGGTGTACATTTGACTGTATCAAAATACACAACTCACGATGTTGGGATTATGATGATCTCAAGTCTGAGGATCATATACATATTAATCACTATGAGTAATGTTGTGACAATTACATAATAATCCAAGAAACATACTCATAACGGGTCAGTCCAATATGTTGTTCTCTAACACACATATTCATGCATCTATCTTGACATTCCATATCAATGACAACTTTTTATCATCAATCAACTACATGTTAGTATTAATGCATTATTGTTGTCCTAGCTAACAATAATACTTGACTAAGGACCTTTTAAGAATAATCATATTATTCTCAAGACATTACTATAAAACAGTTTATTTATGCACACAAAAAAGAAACTGAAAGAATAATGGTAACGCCTTATATTAATAAACATGATAAATCAAGTATGTTATTACAACCATCTCATGATTGATCTTTGGGCATACGCTAACAGATTATTCGTTATGTTGTTTTGCTTTTAAATTTTCTATGTAGGAACCCAACATGAAGGAGGCACAAACAATTCGAACATTATACGAGTAAAGGAAGAAGCACTCACCAATAGAAGCTGGAGCGACCATGACCAATCAAGTAACTTCTTTCCTTATTTTTAAGGGCTACACATTGAGGACAATGTGTCAACTAAAGTGTGGGGGGTAACATAGGAAATTTTTTTTTTCTTGTCTTTTGGTGTGCTTGAGTGTATAGAAATACAAGTGATTGGTTAGGAGCATGTACATAGATTGCTTATGTTTACAAATAAATTTGGCATGATGGTAGGTGATTTTAAATTTTTTATTATTAGACTACTAAGTTCTATATGTTACAATGTAAATAGGTATTAAGCAATCAATTGTACAAAATTATATAAAAAATCCAAGGAAACAAGCATGGTAGTACAAATGATAATTGGTCAAATTTGTATTTGGCTGGTTGATTAAATTTATGCATGTTGAGATATTTAGGGATGACCTAAGGAATTGTTTGGAACATATCCAGAGCCAAAAATCCAACCTATTAATGTTCACTTTTAGTACCGATTTTTTTAGCCTATTGTCACTTCATGATGAACCTCTTTACAAACCTCGAGCCTAAAAACATTAATTTGTATTTGCCCTTTTTCTTTGGTCCTGCGCTACACAATTATAGACGTCTGGCCATATGTATTAAGGGTTAAGTAGATACATTAAGATAAAGTTTGTAAAAACAAAGTGAAATAGGAAGGATTAGTGTGATGTGGGGACTCTAGGTTAGCCTGAAAAGTACAAAATAAAAGAAAGATCCAAAAAAGCAAAAGTACCATGAGTAGAAAAGTTCGCGAAAAATGAAAAGCATTCTTGAGTGGGATGAGCTGAGAAAGGAAGTCATAAAATTATAAAAGAAAGAGAAACTCATTTATTAGTGCACAGAAACGCTTATATATTTTGTAACATATTGAACATAGATGTTTGCGATCAAAAGTGGCAAGTCAATTACTCATCATGCTAAAGTTGTTAGTAAGCATGAAATGCCTAAGTCATATGCTCCGAAATGAAGGCTTGTATCATACTTGCTCAAGGGTCATTATTTTTTATTTGTCACTTATGTCTATGATGCTTGAGGACAAGCAATAACTTAAGTATGAGGGAGTTTGATCTGCCTAATTTGGTGTAGAAGATTAAACTAGTTTTCGTATTTAAGGAGCTTGAATACAAGCATTTTCATTATGTTTTAGTTAAATGTTTTTAGTTTTATTTACATTCAATAAAATGTACAAATTAAGTCTTTTATTGACACACTTTGTGAGTGTACAGGTGGTAACTCTCGAAAAGAGTTATATTTCATGCCTTTAGATCTATTTAATTGCTTGCACTTACATTTAGTTGTATTTTAGGACATTTCATTAGTATTTTTCTTTTTTTTGCATTACATTAGGAGCTTGGACTGTACTTAAACATTAGTTATTTTTAATTGCTTGTGGAAGGGTTGTGTGTGGTGGTGGATTGGTAGGTGTAGGTAGAGGAAAGAGAAGTAAAGGAGTGAAGGTTTGTTGGGGCAAAGGGTTGGACTGTTTGTCAACACAAATGTCGTGGCAATGCTGGGCAGCTGTCTAATCAGCACTCAAAGCGCACGATCTTAGGCTCAATTAAACTTGTACCAGATATAGTTACCTAAAAAAGAGGGAAGAAAATTATGGGTTGTTGGATTTACCCTAGTGAAAATGATTATAAAAGCAAAAGAAGGAAACCCCAGAAGGGGTAAAAAAAAGAGAAAAAATATAGGGTAGCGACTTAGTAGAAAAGGACGACGAAGGTAGTCTTTCTCAGTAATCACATGACACTACATCACTAGAGTGTGGGTTGGATAAGCGGAAGCTATCTTCCCGAAGTTCTTTCATTATTTCTTGATTACTCTTTATGAATTGACTTAATGAAAATGATGTTGAATGATACTTTGGATTTGAATTTTAATTGCCACCCCATGAGCTAAAATCTCATAGGGTTAGGATTACTTGATGAAACTTTTATTTTCTTTAATGATTGAAGCGTAGATTTGTTTTAATATTCTATTTCATTTAATGGTTTTTTTTTATAAAATTACATGATTGCAAACTCTAGACATGGATGGATGTACAACATGTTCATTAAATTAATCTAATTCTATCAAGGTTTTGTTTATGAGATTGGAATTGAATGATATGAGCAAGTGTTCGACCAAATACTTGTAGCAACCCCTAGACATAGAGCAGCGTTCATATGAAAAGAAAACAAAATAGTGCAGGGTACCTTACTAAAAGCCTATAGACATATATCGCTTAAGGCAAGGTAACTTGAGGTCTTGTTCTTGAAAGAAGCAAACCATCTTAGAACTCCTCCAAGCAGTGGATTGACTTTGGTTTTGTCAAGGCATTATTGTTAGTAAGGGTAGATTCTTAGTAATCCTGACATTCCAAGTCAACATCGTGTGTAACAGCTCGATTTAAGGCTTAGTCAGAACAGTGGTTTTGGGACCAAAAATTTGACTAGGAAAAATATTATTATTATATTTTTATGGTCTATGATTTCATGGAAAGTTTTCGTAAAAATTTCATTCGAAAACTTTGACGTTTGAGATTCAATTTAGTCAAAAGGACTAAATTGTAAAAAGTGCAAAAGTTGAGTTTTATATGTTAAAGGTATTTAATTGTTATGGAATCATAAATTAGGGGTTCTTATGTGGTAATTTGACCATTAGTTAATGATGGAAAAAAATGGGCATGAAATAAGTGCAATAGGATTTTTTTTTAAGAAAAGGCATTTTAGTCATTTGGTAAATAAATAGAATTAAATGGGAAAAAGATGGCAAAATATGCCCATCTTCTCCATAGTTGCTGCGAAATTTTAAAAGAAACCATAGCTAGGGTTTCTTTGCTTTTTCATGCTCATAGTAAGTGCATCATTGCCCCGTTTTTAATGTTCTTTGCATTTTTGAGATTCCCATAGCTCAATTTATCTATTTTTACTGTTAATTCGAGCTAGGGTTGAAATTTGAAAAATTACCCATGTGTGAAATTTGTGTATTTTGATGTTTTATGGAAGAATATGAAGTTAGAAATTATGTTAAACAATTTTTGCTAGTCAATTATAAGTGAAACCGATTAAAATAACATAATCGGTAAAAATACCTAAAGCTCATAAGTAATAGTTAGAGTGAGAATTGGATGTTGCTATAAGAAGGAAAAGTGTTCAGCATGTGACAAAACATAAGAATAAAGAATAAAATTTAATTTTTGAACTTTGGGGAAAAAATGTAATTATGCAAAAATTTAGGGACAAAATCGTAATTTTGTCAAAAGTTGGGTCGAAGCTTGTTTTAATAAATGTGAATGTTAAACAAGCTCAATTTGCTGTTATAGATTAAGAAAGATGAGAAGTCAACCTTAATCGAGGAAAAGAGAATATTGGGGATTAAATTGCAAAATCTCTACATTTTGTATCGAGGTAAGTTGTATGTAATTAATACATTGTTATAATTATTTTTGTTATATTTCATGACAATATGTGTGAAAGGGTTGAATATTAAATAGTTATATAAAAGTTAGAAAATTGAAATTGATAGTTGATTTGTTTAAAATCAGGTTGGTTTATGGATATACCAACCGCAAGTAATGGTTGAATTGATTCAAATCGAATTATTAAATTGGTTATGGATTTGAGTGGAAAGATTGATATTATGATGTGTTATGGAGAAATTGTAAATTATTGGGAAGTAAGAATTTTTGGGGAACTGTCGAAATGGTAAAGATTTGAATAAAGTATCGATGAATACGTGTGTAGTACTATGTGAAGGCTACTACGTTTATTGATAAATAATGGTCACATGTGTAGTACTAAGTGAAGGCTACTATGTGTACCGAAAAGCTTTGGTCACGTGTGTAGTATAATGTGAAGGCTACTACGTGGAACGTAAAACTTGATTACGTGTGTAGTACTATGTGAAGGCTAATACGTGTATCGAATGATAATAGTAACATGGGTGGTACTATGTGAAAACCCCCAAATATTTGTTGTTATACCAACATGTTCAACGAGATATGGGTATGTGATTGAAATGTGATAAATTGCGAAAGAGTGACTGAAGTGATGAAGTCTTGTATTGTGTTATAAAATAAATGGTTGTAGTGCTATGTGAATGAGAGATGTTGGACTAGAATAGATTTGGACAGTGACAGTAATGTTAGTTTCAAAAATCATCAAAAATTATAGGAATTAAGTTATTGGTTGAATAAGACATGAAATTAATTATTAATGAGTCTAATTTTACATAAAAGAGAAACAATGGCCAAAGGAGTTATATATTCTGTACTAAGAGATAACTGAATTTTAGTGAAGAGAGTTCAGAAATGTCAAGCAGTGAAACTGATGCGATCCCGGTCGCATCATGTTACGACATAACTCGATGCTATCGAGATTGGCCCAAACTCGAGGGGCCCAAGTGCAAAATGAAGTTTTTAATTTCAGTTTGTCAATTTGGCTGGTGGAAAATAAGGACTTTGATTCATTAATTTTTAGTTATTTTAGTTTGTGTTTTTAAATTATGTCATAGTTTGCACATCATTAATATGTGTTCTGCATTTAATAAAGTCATGCATTATGTAACTTTCATGTTAGTTAAGTTTGCATCATTAAATTATGTCAAGTTAGTTTAATTATGTAACTTTCATTTTAGTTAAATTTGCATTTCAAAACCATGCATTTAAGCATCTTAGTTTAATAAATGAGTTGCTGGACATTTATTCAACTCATCTTAGTTTTAATTAATAAGTGTTTTTGTTGAACATTATTTAATAAGTGTTGTTCTTCATTAATCTAGTTCCTAGGATTATTTATTGATGCACGAGTTAAGTTCATTTAATTATGCTTCTTTAATTAAACTAGTTGCTAGAATAATTATTGCATATATGTTTTAGTTCATTTATTTAAGTAAGTTTAATGTGTGTTATGATTAATAAGTGTTTTCATGTGTTTAATAAACTCATTTTAATGTGTTTATTGCATGTGACTTTTCAGCTCATAGTGGTTACAATTCAAGGCTGTTTTACGTTGAATTAAGTGGCTGTTCAAGTTATTTTCAATTACAATTAAATGGGCTGTTATAAAGGAAGTTTAAGCATCATTAAAGGAGTTTTTAAAAAGCATTTTATGCCCTTTAAAATTTGGCAGCAACCCTTCTTCTTCCAGCAGTTTTTAGAGCTTTCAAAAGAACTTAATTAAGCCTTAAAATGTCATTAAGGAGTTGGTTAAAAGATGGTGTCTATTCAGCTGGCCAAGGACAACTCAAGAGTCATTTTTAAGCCATTAAAGACATTCAAATCAGCTGAATTGAAGTGATTTTATGGAAGGAGTTATTTGGTTCAAGCATAAGAAAAGACATGAGTTTTTATGGCACAATAAGTTGGATGTTCTTGACCATTCGGTTACCTTGTTCTAGCATTATAAATAGTTGTAATCAGCCTTAAAAAAAGACTTTTGCTGAATATAGATGAAATATTTGAATTGTGAGCTATCCAATTCTCTTTGTTCTTACGGAATTGATTTGACTTATCAAGCATAGCTTGTGGTGTCCATCTTTTCTTTGTTGCTGAACTTATCACCTTTGGTGTGGAGTTCAATATACCTTTGGTTCCTATCATAGTTGATAGTGGGTCAAGGTTCCTTGTTGTTTCTTTAAACCGAAAAACACCTAAGAACCATTTTGAGACTCGGGTCAACAATTCATTATTGCTGGTTCATTCTCGGTCTTAGCCAATTAATTTGTTATTGTTTCCTATTTATTTTGTTTATTACCTTTGTTTGAAGCCATTATCTCTATTTTGTTTCTTTTAAACTGAAAAGATTCTATTCTACTCAATTCACGATCGGGCATCACTAACGACTCGAATCAATCACGAAACTAGTTCGTATCAAATTGGTATCAGAGCTAGCGAATTTGGAGTAAGAATCGATGTTGTCGGCATTACAGTATAGTAGTTTTTTTCAAAAATCGAAAAAAAATCTCAAAAAAATTCAAAAAAAAAAGTTTCCATTCAAACTCAAAACATTGGATATCAAGTTGTGAAAAAAATTGTAAAAAAGAAATTGTGAAAAAAAACTAGTTTTCAAATTTTGTTTTTGTTTGCTGCCCAAATTTTAGTCATTACTACCTTCTACTATTTCGCCACACCCAACCTTTTCATTTCTTTGTTTCAAGCCTACCTTCCTTTGTCCTACAATATTCTTACCAAGACCAAACATCAAGTTTGTAAGCCGACCCACAACAACTGCCTTTTAAGTTTAAATAATTCCTAAGAACTTAGAGAGGAGGAGTGAGTGGAAAGAGGAAAGAGAGTAGTGAGTTTATTCGAGAAAAAAAGCCAAGTGTGTGAGATTTCTTTGTGAGTGGATAGTGAGATTCTTTGTTGTGAGTTCTTAAAAAAAATGTCACGAAGTCTGGAAAAAAATTCAGACAAGGGAGTTGGATTTCGTCCTGTAAGAATTGTTGGAGGAAGTGTGCCAGATTTTACACTCCAAGCCTTTACGCATGAAATGGAGCATTTATTTGATCGAAAACTCAAACCCATCAAGAAATGATTGGATCGTGTTGAAGAGCGGAGTCATCGACCAAGAACCCAACGGGAGCAAATTTATCCAAATGAAAGGATGGAAATGAGATCATCAAGGAGACGAACATTCGACGAATATGTGAAAAGAGACCCTTATCCAGATTCCTATTCTTCAAGGAATTTAGGCCGAAATAAATCCAACTACAAGTTTGAAGCCTATCAAGGTAACGAACGAGAAAGCACAAGTCATTCTTCGTATGCATCAAAGTATTCATCTACGGAAAAATCCTTACAAAGAAGTGAATGTGTTTCGTATAAGAACTCATCCATGGAGGTTTATTCGCGAAGAGTTGATCGTGACTCTTATGAAGATTCTTCCACTTCTTTCCAACGAAAAGTCTATTGTTCTGATTCTTTTGTATTATCTCCATTTTGTAATAAAGTTGAGAGAAGAAAAAGAGAGACAAGAGAAAAAGAAACCGAAAAAGAAACGAAAATTGAAAAAGAGAAAAAGATTGGAGAAAGAAAAAAAGAGTGCGAGAAACAAGTGTTGTTGAAAATGAAAGAGAATTGATGAGTGAAAGTGAGTTTTCAAAAAACAAAGAGATTGTGGAAAACGAAAGAGAAGTTGAAAAAGAAACGAGTGGAAAAGATGAAAGTCAACAAGAAAAAGCAAGGAATGTTTTTACTAAACAATCTGCGAGTTGTCCTCGTGTTGTTTCTTCTTTCCAGGTTTTTAGAGATTCAAATGACAAGTTTCAACTTCATTACCTTCCTGATGAGAGACGATTCCATTTGATCGAAAAAGGTAAGGTTCAAGCGCTTAAAGGTAAGCAAGGTAAGGAGTTTTTAGCCAATGAATCATGGCAATCAGGTTTGAAAGTTGTTGATAAAATTTCTGATAACTTAGTTTTTAAAAGATCTCCTTATTTTGATTTGGTTAATTGTTACTTGCTATTTGTGGTTGATAAATTCGTTTTAAGTGGAGGCATGAAGAGTTGTTCACTCAATAAGTTTTGTGTTGAAAAATCTTTTGATGTTGTTCGATTAAATCCACAAATACAAAATCTGATCATGTTTGATAAAGAGTTTTCATGTAAAACGCTCAATCTGTTTGATCGTGATGGTAATGAAAATTTTTTAACTCTTAGTGTGAAATCTTCGTATATTTGCATGAGATTTGAGAGATTTGATTGTTTGAATTTATTTTTGCCTACATCTTCTTTATTTGGCATGTGTGATGTCTTGGTGAAAGTGAAGTTTTTGTTACGTTACGGAACGACCGATCAAAACCATGTTTTTAAACCCGGAGCCTGTATTCCTAAGTTAACGTCAAGCGAAGGTGAGTATCAAAATTGTATTTTGAATCAATATGTTGACCCCTTCTATTTGCTTCAAGTTTTATCTTTATTTAGTTTGAAAACCAAACATGTGAATTTCGTTGGTTCACCAAGTCAAAATCAAATTTTTTATTCTGGAGGTTGTTGTATATTGTTGCTTAATGGATTCGAACATGTGTTGCATGATTTTAACTTTAATGTGCTTCAAGTTCTTCATAAGTTACCAGCCATGAATTTTTCTGGACGAATTGAAATGGTGAACAAAAACTTTGTCTTTGATCCCGGTGAATGCTATTCCATATCATTGTTCAAGGGATTTGGACCATGGAATTCTAATTTTCAAAACTATAATCTTCAAGTACCTTGTGAATCAGGTTTGTTTCCATCGAAGAAAAAGGTAAAACCAATTTCTGTTTTTGATCCCGGTATTGATTCATGTGTTGTTCTTTTGAGTTTATTTGTTCAAGTTGTGACTAAAATCTTGGAAACTTCTTTTGTGTTTAATCTTCATTGTGTCACTAATTTGTTTTATTGTTTTGTAGGTGATGATGTTAGGTGGTACCCTCCTAAAGAGGGAGGGCATGCAAATAATCTACTTTCTTGTCGAGCCGTATATGATTCTCACGATCTTGAAAGTGACTTTGTCAGGTTTATGACCAGCGGGGTTTGTGACCTTGAGAGGTTTGTCGCGGGCAAATGGCCCGATTTGAGGACAAATCATTTTAGAGAGGGAGGGTATGATGCGATCCCGGTCGCATCATGTTACGACACAACTCGATGCTACCGAGATTGGCCCAAACTCGAGGGGACCAAGTACAAAATAAAGTTTTTAATTTCAGTTTGTCAATTTGGCTGCTAGAAAATAAGGACTTTGATTCATTAATTTTTAGTTATTTTGGTTTGTGTTTTTAAATTATGTCATAGTTTGCACATCATTAATATGTGTTCTGCATTTAATAAAGTCATGCATTATGTAGCTTTCATGTTAGTTAAGTTTGCATCATTAAATTATGTCAAGTTAGTTTAATTATGTAACTTTCATTTTAGTTAAATTTGCATTTCAAAACCATGCATTTAAGCATCTTAGTTTAATAAATGAGTTGCTGGACATTTATTCAACTCATCTTAGTTTTAATTAATAAGTGTTTTTGTTGAACATTATTTAATAAGTGTTGTTCTTCATTAATCTAGTTCCTAGGATTATTTATTGATGCACGAGTTAAGTTCATTTAATTATGCTTCTTTAATTAAACTAGTTGCTGGAATAATTATTGCATATATGTTTTAGTTCATTTATTTAAGTAAGTTTAATGTGTGTTATGATTAATAAGTGTTTTCACGTGTTTAATAAACTTATTTTAATGTGTTTATTGCAGGTGACTTTTCAGCTCATAGTGGTTACAATTCAAGGCTGTTTTACATTGAATTAAGTGGCTGTTCAAGTTATTTTTAGTTACAATTAAAGGGGCTGTTATAAAGGAAGTTTAAACATCATTAAAGGAGCTTTTAAAGAGCATTTTATGCCCTTTAAAATTCGGCAGCAACCCTTCTTCTTCCAGCAGTTTTTAGAGCTTTCAAAAGAACTTAATTAAGCCTTAAAATGTCATTAAGGAGCTGGTTAAAAGATGGTGTCTATTCAGCTGGCCAGGGACAACTCAAGAGTCATTTTTAAGCCGTTAAAGACATTCAAATCAGCTGAATTGAAGTGATTTTATGGAAGGAGTTATTTGGTTCAAGCATAAGAAAAGACATGAGTTTTTATGGAACAATAAGTTGGATGTTCTTGACCATTCGGTTACCTTGTTCTAGCATTATAAATAGTTGTAATCAGCCTTAAGAAAAAGACTTTTGCTGAATATAGATGAAATATTTGAATTGTGAGCTATCCAATTCTCTTTGTTCTTACGGAATTGATTTGACTTATCAAGCATAGCTTATGGCGTCCATCTTTTCTTTGTTGCTGAACTTATCACCTTTAGTGTGGTGTTCAATATACCTTTGGTTCCTATCATAGTTGATAGTGGGTCAAGGTTCCTTGCTGTTTCTTTAAACTGAAAACACCTAAGAACCATTTGGAGACTCGGGTCAACAATTCATTATTGCTGGTTCATTCTCAGTCTTAGCCAATTAATTTGTTATTGTTTCCTATTTATTTTGTTTATTACCTTTGTTTGAAGCCATTATCTATATTTTGTTTCTTTTAAACCGAAACGATTCTATTCTACTCAATTCACGATCGGGCATCACTAACGACTCGAATCAATCACGATACGAGTTCGTATCAGAAACAGGGGAATCTTTAGAGAATAAACTGTATTAATTGGCTAAACAAAAAATTTTGAAAATTTTATGGTAAGAAGGTATATAAGTCTAGTTTCATGGAAAATTTATGGATCTTAATTTAGAGTTCTGTATCTTTGGATAGAAATAATTTAGGGACTGTGACGTAGAAAAAAATAGTTTGCTGGAAATTGAATAAATAATAGATTTATGTGTGATAAAAATTATATTATCTATGGTATCATGCTAGAAATTTATTTATCAATTACATACATAATTACTAAGCTATATGCTTACTCCTCTTTATTTTCCCTTGTTTTATAGTGACATCAATCAGCTCGAAAATTGGACGAAGTTAGAACATCATTCACACTATGATCATCATCTTTTGGGTATTTTGCAACCAATACTTTTGAAATATGACATGTATAGATGACTTAATGTAATATGGTAT